>NW_026989958.1:0-83501 GCF_036417665.1 Passer domesticus | reverse complement strand
CCCAAGGTGTGCAGGGTGCTGGGATCTCTCCTGAGGCACATGTCACGGTTCTGGGGTCTCATTTCACATGTAGAAAGGGCTGTGGACTCTCGTAAGCGTGCAGGTGCTTTGTGTCCCTCCTCCTGCACGCAGTGGGGCTGGAGTGTCTGCTGAGGCACGCAGGGGACGGGGACCTCCAGCAGTCCCTCCCGGGCCCGTGCGGCTCGGGGCTGCCGTGGCCCAGGGCCAGCCGCCGTGCTGGGATGGCGGTGGCGAGGCGCCGAGGCGGAGCTGCCCCGCCGGGTCACACTGCATCGGCACGGCACGGGCGGTGCTGAGTGCCGGGCAGGCGGCACCGCCAGCCCAGGGGCCACAGCCCCGGCCCTGCCTCTTTTGGGGCCGGGCACAGACAGCCCCACGGGACGGGCACCGCTCAGCACCCGAGGGGATGGAACAGATGCCAGAGGAGCCCCAGGAGCCCTGGACAGGGCCCTGGCGTTGCCCGCCAGGCTCCCCCTGGCCTGTGGCCATCCCGGGCAGCAGGGGCTCGCTCTGGGCCGTGCTCTCCCCGGCCAGCGGGGCTCCGGGCCAGCACCCGGCTCCTGCCACTGCCCTGAGAATGCTGAGGGGATTTCGGGGCAGAACTGAACTTGACAGGGACAGAATTCATAGGAGACTTGTTTTGGCCTTTTACAAGGTTAACTGAGAAACAACTTAAAATCCCTGGCTAAATCGTCTGCTTTAACGCGTGGGGATTCCTTCCTAACTCCCGTGGTGCCGGGCCGGGCCGCGTCCCAGCGAGCACCAACACCCAGCAGCTCGATGGATGCAGCACGGCTGGCACCAGGGAAACGAGTCAGTATCCCTACAGCTGCCCGCTCTGCCTGCACGGCTGTCACGCAACAGCAATGTTCCAGAAGGAACAGGCTTTTTTACATCCTCACGACCGTGTGATCTTTGGTCCTGGTGGTGGATCAGAGAGAAAAGCCAAATGTGACAGACTAAACTTGACTGTAGGAGACGGATGCCTCTGCAGAGGGTCTGGGGACCTGTGGTGCCAGCCAGTGGCCTGGCACTCGGACACAGCAGGAAGACCCCAGACTATCACACATCACCTGGGAGGGTAGAAAAGCTCAGGCGTTCTTTGTTCAAGGTCCTCCAGAGGCACCAGCTGAAGCTGCCACAGTTCTACCTTGATAAAATTGTTTAAAAAGATTCAGAGGTCTGACACTCTGCTGTGGAGGACATTCCACATGTTATATTTGCCAAGTTTTCCAATCAAAAAAAACAAAAAAACAAACCCAAACAAAATTAAATAAAACAGCAATTTTAATTATGTAACTTAATATATATACAATTGAATAAACTCGAAACACTGACTATATAATTTGGTTTAAATTACGAATAATTTGGTCCTGATAATAGCGTATAAGCAAAACTAACCATGCGGGGTATGCCTGGGGTATGGAGTGCAGGGCTTTTGGACCCCCGTCACCTCACGGACTAGCTTGTGAAGACAAAATTCCCCTTTTTATGCTGTATGTCATTACCATCTCCTCCCATTTTCAATTCATCACACTTGTATCACCGCCCTCATCATCACCTTTACCACGCATGCTCCACACTTCTTTAAGTAAGTTGTACCACTCTTTGGGGATCTTCTTTGAGGAAGGCCTCTCCTCTTCATCCATGTCCTGTAGTTCATCTTTTGGATTACACATGCGCACCAAGCTGGTACTGTATAAGCCAATATTGTGTTCTAACATTAAAGATGTGAATCTCATATAATCAACATTTGCCTGGTGTCCAACCAAATTCTCCTCTCTTCCAACTTAATTCAGTCATTGTTATCTCTTCCTTCTTCCTGTTCTGAACAGCTGCAGGAGAACGGTGGGGAGAGGGATAACCCCTCCTCTCCCTTTCTTGCTTGGCATTACACCTTTAACTGTTTTATTATTTCCAAATATTAATTACTGTATCAGTATTGATTACTCTTTCAATGTTGTCAGCATGAATCATACCTATTTACCACACACAGTTCTCATCTTTTGGGCATTTAGGAGCTTTTCACTTTGCTTTGCACCCAAGAAAAATATACCCCCAAATGTGCACAAATAACTCCTTTAGCATGTCCTCCTTTTCAGCTGGCTTTTCCATTGTTCTCTGCTATCTTGTCCTCATCTTTCCACAATTCCTGTGTCTATTCAAGTCCAGCCTGGGACCGTGCACGCATATGCTTTAGTTCTGTAGTGATTTATGCCCAGCCATCCTGCCAACCACACCCATTTCAATGTTGCAACAACCTGACTCTGGGCTGCAGTATGTGAATCACACTCTGCTGTGTGAGCTGGCAGAGCACCAGAGCAGGCACTGAAGAAGGTACTCACTTCGGTACATTAGTGAAGTGAGTGCTGGAACCTGGGCTAGCTCTTAGAACTCCGGCACTACGGCAGGAGTCGGGAACTGCCTCGCTATGGGGATTTACCAGAGGCAGAGCCTTTAGTGCCACTTGCTCTCCAGTGCCAGACACAAGCCACGACAGGAACGAAGCACAGGAGAAAGGAGGAGGCTCCCTGTCTTCAGGTTCTGCAAGGAACACCTTAGTCCAGGTGAAGAGAACAGGATGAGAAGCCCCTAGCTGTACTGCCCAAGGGGTTTTGTACACATACAAGTCATGGGGTGGATGCAAACAATGAACCAATAGGGAATCCTCAGGAGAGGAGTGAGGGGATTACAATACGTGTCTGGGGCCAATTGGGGTAGGAGGGTGGAGAGGATGGGTCACAAGGGCCAATGGGGCTCCCAGGAGTAGGGGAATTCCAAAGGGGAGTTGCAGTAAGGGATTGGCCCAAAGGTTTGGGAACCAAGGGGCTGGGTTGCCTTGACAGGCAGGGAAAGAGCTGGAACAAGGGGTGGGGAAGGGCACGAGGGACAGTTTGGAGGGAGGGTAAAACCCACAGGTAAACCAACTCAGGAAAAAAATGGGGGCACAACAGAGCCCTTAAACAACACTTAAAATGAAATCAATCAAATAAATTTGAACTGCAACAATCAAGAGCATCTTGAGGGATGCAGCCTGACCAGCAATGTCAGCAGGCAAAAGAAAGGTTTTGCTGAGCAATGGCCCTTTGATGAAGCAAAATATTGACAATCAGGGCAGTCCATTCATGCGGACGGGCACACACTCTGGGGGTACAGCTAAGGCCATGAGGTCACAGCAGGGCTCTGGGGTCACAGCAGGTTGAGCTCTCAGCAGGCCCTGAGGTCACAGAGGTGCCAGAGGTGCCAGAGCCCCGTGGTTGCACAGCAGCACAAGGAGCCAGCAGTCAGTCCCTGAGCACAACTGTTGCGGCAGCAGCGGCGGTGGCAGCAGCGGTGCTGACATTGGGACAGCGGTGTCGGGACAGCGGTGGCAGCAAGAGTTGCGGGACTGGCGGAGGACAAGGCACCATGGCCCTTGCTCTGCGCCTCCTACTCCTGCTGCTCCTGGCCGTGGCCCTGCCTGCCAGGGCTGCCCAGGCTGCTCCGCTGCAAGCGCGGCGAGCAGGTGAGCCGGCAGCAGGGCTGCCCTTTCCCGGGACAGCGCTCCCTGCTCCCTGGGAAGCGCTGGGGATGGTTTTGCCCCGGGCTTTAGGGAGGGTTTCCTCTGTGGGAGGGAGAGAGACCCCACGGGCCCTGGGCTACTCCAGCCACCCCTCCAGAGATGTTGCACAGGGCCTGCAAAGAGGCTGGACAGTCACCAGGAGGCAGCCCAGAGCTCCCCAGGCCCCTGGGCAGCTTTGGCCATGTCCATTCACATCTGGCTCCCACAGCCTTACCCAACACCCCTGCATTGCCCAGTTCCCTGTGGCAGAACGGGATCCCAGCACACCATGGAAATGGTTCTGATCTCTGCTCCCTTCTAGACTGGAATCGTGACATGGGTTTTCAGGAAGTCCTGATGAAGGATGGTTTGAAGTTCCTGGAGGATGCTGGAGGCAAGTTTTCATTCTGTCTTTCCTGAGTGAATAATCAGGATTAATGCAACAAAAGCTCACTTACAAACCATTTCCCTTAACATAATCTTAAGGTTGAAAGAATCTGGAAACCTTGCCCTGCTCCCTTCTGGAGCCCTGAGGGCTCCCACAGGATCACTGTCATTGGGAAGAAGGAGCATTTAGCTTTCAATCTTCCTCCCGTGTGCTGTGCCAGTGTGTCCTTCCGTGTGCTCTGTGCAGCCACAGAGAAGAGCAGAGAGGGAAGGGGCCGGGCCGGGCCCAGGGCTGTGCCCCGGGGCTGAGCCTTGTGGGCAGTCTGAGGATCTCCTGCAGTGCCACAGGAGCTCTTCTGTCCTGCCTTTCTCTGCAGCTGAACCTGCCGGTGAAGGCCCCACATCCAGGACTGAGGCTCTGGGAGATGCTGAGGGTAGGTCAAGGCCTTTCCCCTGGGAGAGCTGCCAGCTCAGAGCCCAAAGCTGGGCCAGGGAGGCAGCGCTGCAGGTGCCAGCACAGAACCATGCACGTGTGTGCCCTCGGCCTGCACGATCCCCTCACCGCTCCTGCTGCTCAGTGGTGCCCGTGCAGATCAGCAGAGATGGCAGAAGCTTCTGTGGCTGTTGAGTTACAGGTGTGTCTACAGGGAGGAGATTCATCCGTACGTTGGTGGTTATTGCCAACAAGACCAGTCTGCATGGCAGGGATGAGTAGTCTGTCCCTGCTGACCCCACAAGTTGAGCACTGCTTTTGTGGGATGCATTCCTGGGAAATGGAAATATTTTTCTCTAAGTTCCTCCAAAGAGGAAGATGCAAGACACAACAGAGAAGATATCCCTGGAACCATCCAAACAGATGAGGCAAGTGCTGAAGAAAATGCTGCAGGGAGGACAAGGTGGGTGCATTTGCCTCATGCTTCCCCTGGGACGCAGCAGCCGGGGGCTTTGGCTGCACATCTGAACGCATGGTTCCCGGCTCAGCGGGTGGGATCCATGGCTCATTCCCAATGAGGAATTTTTCCATCTGATCCAGCTGTCCCTTTTCCTTCTCCAGAAATGAAAGGAGAGCCTGTGCAGATGGAAGCATTTCCCGGAGGAAGCAGTGGTTCTGTGCCAACATCTGTTGAAGGATGGGAGGCGATGCCAGGCACAGGCACAGGAGGTAATTGCTGTGCCTCTGGGCCTGAGCCCTGCTGAGGCTTGAGCTGCCCTCTCTGCTGCTTGGCAGTACAGGCACAGCCTGGACTGGACCGGCACAGCCCAGGGGAATTATCCCGAGCAGGCTCAGGGCACTCGGGTACTGAGCAGTCCTGCTGGGGTCCCTCGATGGGAGACATGTCCTGAAACCTGGGAGTGACTGCACGGGGTGCCCACGGTGGGGAAAGGACAGAGGGGGAGAGCAAGGCTCCAGTGTGTCCTGAGAGGGCCTGGCTGTTTTCCCTTGGGATCTGGGAGCTATCCCAGCAGAAGGAGGACAGGAGGGACAGAGGGAGGGATGGATACCTGTGTCACTGCCTGCTGCAGTTTTCGCCGGGCTTTTAGAGAGGATTTCCTCTGTGTCTGATGGAGAGAACCCCGAGACCCTGCGCTGCTCCAGCCACCCCTCCCAGGGATGTTGCTGAGGGCAGGGAAAGAGTGTGGAGAGTGACCAGGAGCCAGCCCAGAGCTCCCCAGGCCCCTGTGCACCTTTGGCCATGTCTATTCCCATCTGGCTCCCACGGCCTTAGCCGCCCCCTTGCAGTGCCCAGTTCCCTGTGGCAGAAGGGGATCCCAGCACACCCTGGAAAGTGTTCTCATCTGTGCTCCGTTCTAGATGAGGTTGCTTCTCCATCAGCTTGGATGAATAAAGATTTGAAGCCCTTGGAGCCTCCTGCAGGTATGTTGTCAGTGTGCCACCAAGGAAGAATTGTAGACAAGCGGGCAGGAACCAGGTGACAGAAGCTTCTGTGGCTGTTGTGTTACAGATGTGTCTACAGGGAAGACTTCTCCAGCTCCTACCTTGGATTTTGCACTCAAGCCCAGCTCCCATCACAGTGGTGAGTAGTGTGTCCCTGCTGACCCCACAGGCTGAGCCTTGCTTTTGTAGGATCCATTCCTGGGAAATGGAAATATTTTTCTCTAAGTTACTCCAACAGGGAAAGTCCAAGATACAACAGATAAGATGTCCCTGCAACCATCCAAACAGATGAGGCAAGACCTGAAGGAACCCCTGCAGACAAGAGAAGGTGGGTGCATTTCCCTCATGCTTCCCCTGGGACTCAGCAGCCGGGGTCTTTGGCTGCACATCTGGACACGCCGTGCCCGGCACAGCGGGAAGGGATCCATGGCAGCCTCGCTGCCCCGCTGCTGCTTTCACGCCCTGCAGGGCTGTTTCCCAGCCTGGCCTGGCTGCAGCTTCTGCCCAGCCTCTGTAGGAAGGCGTTTGGCATCAGCTGACAGGCAGCCCAAACTGTAACACACCCTGAGATCCTCCACTATATCCAGCCCTGCAGATTAGGAAAAGGGTGTCTGTTTGGAGCTGGAAGTGCTCACATCATGCCACTGGAATCTGGCCATTTTCCTGCACCATAAATTTCACAAATATTACCTCTGATGCCACCACCCAAGTGGGGAACAGCTCCATCTGATGCAGCTGTCTCCCTTCCTTTCTCAAGAGATGGACATAGTGCTTCAGTGGAAGGTGGCAATTCCTGAAGAAAGCACTCCATCTTCAATGCGAGCCACAGCTGCAGGAAGGAAGGCAAAGCCAGACACAGGCACAGGCACAGCAGGTAATTGCTGTGCCAGGCTCAGCCCTGGCCAGGGCTGTGTGGCAGCAGCTCTTCCCCCAGGGCCTGCCCTTGCCCAGCCCGGCAGCAGCCAAAGCTGGAGGCGCCTCGGCTTCCAGGCCTCTGGAGCTGGTTCAGAGTCCCGGGGAAACGGGACTGGTGCAGCAACGTCCCTGGCGCTGCAGCTGCTGCGGAGCTGGCCCTGAGTGCCCAGAGGCCCAAGGCACAGGATCAGCCCCGAGCAGGAGCCCTGCCTCCAGCCCAGGGCCAGAGCCAGCCCTGGCACACAATGGAAACAGTTCTCATCTTGGTTTGCTTCCAGACTGGGATGCTGGGACGGTTCCTCCATTAGCCTGGCGCTCTGAAGTTGTGAAGCCCTCTGGGCATTCTGCAGGTATGTTCTCACTGTCCCACCAAGGCGTAATGTTTGACTGACTGGTAAGAACCAGGTGACAGAAGCTTCTCTGCCTGTTGTTTTACAGCCGTGTCTGAAGGGACAACTCCACCAACTCCTACCTTGGATGCTGCACAAAAAGCCAGCTCCCATGGCAGGGGTGAGTAGTGTGTCCCTGCTGACCCCAAAGGCTGAGCCCTGATTTTGTGGGATCCATTCCTGGGAAATGGAACTACTTTCTCTTAAGGTCCTCTGACAGGAGAGACCAAAGACATGGCAGGCAAGAAATTCCAGGACCCATTAGAAGTCATGTGGCAAATGCTGAAGGAACGTCTGCAGAGAAGGCAAGGTGGGTGCATTTCCCTCATGCTTCCCCTGGGTCTCAGCAGCCAGAGGCTTTGGCTGCACATCTGGACACGCCATGCCCGGCACAGCAGGAAGGGATCCATGGCAGCCTCGCTGCCCCGCTGCTGCTTTCACGCCCTGCAGGGCTGTTTCCCAGCCTGGCCTGGCTGCAGCTTCTGCCCAGCCTCTGCAGGAAGGCATTTGGCATCAGCTGACAGGCAGCCCCAATTGCACCACAGTCCATGCCCACCCTCAGATCCCCTGCAATTTCCTGGTGTCCAGGCAGATCAGATGTTGGCGCTGTTTGGGGAAGGAAGCAGCCTTGGGTTGTCCCAAAATCCTGGGTGTTTTCTGATCCTTATGCATTCCTTTCACAAGTGATGCCTCCTGAAATTGTCCCCTTCCCCATTCCCAGTCAGGAATGTTTTCATCTGATCCAGCTGTCTCTTTTCCATTCTCCAGAAATCAAAGGAGAGCCTGCGGAGAAAGAAGCATTTCCCGGAGGAAGCAGGGGCTCCATGCCAGCCTCTGCTGCAGGAAGGGAGGCCATGCCAGGCACAGGCACAGGAGGTAATTGCTGTGCCTCTGGGCCTGAGCCCTGCTGAGGCTTGAGCTGCCCTCTCTGCTGCTTGGCAGTGCGGGCACAGCTTGGACTAGAGCAGCACAGCCCAGGGGAATTATCCCGAGCAGGCTCAGGGCACTGAGCAGTCCTGCTGGGGTCCCTCCATGGGAGACATGTCCTGAAACCTGACAGCGACTGCACGGGGTGCCCACGGTGGGGAAAGGACAGAGGGGGAGAGCAAGGCTCCAGTATGTCCTGAGAGGGCCTGGCTGTCTGCCCTTGGGATCTGGGGGGTGTCCCCACAGAAGGAGGGCAGGAGGGACAGAGGGAGGTAGGGAGGGATAGCTGTGGCACTGCCTGCTGCAGTTTGCCCCCATGTTTTAGGGAGGATTTCCTCTGTCTGTGAGGGAGAGATCCTCGGAGCCCTGTGCTGCTCCAGCCACCCCTCCCAGAGATGTTGGTGAGGGCAGGGAAAGAGTGTGGAGGGTAATCAGGAGCCAGCCCAGAGCTCCCCAGGCCCCAACAGCTTTGGCCATGTCCATTCATGTCTAGCTCCCACGGTCTTACCCGACTCCCTGGCAGTGCACAGTTCTCTGTGGCAGAAGGGGATCCCAGCATACACTGAAAAATGTTCTCATCCGTGCTCCGTTCTAGATGAGGTTGCTGGAAAGGCGTCTCCATTACCTTGGATGAATAAAGTTTCGAAGCCCTTGGAGCCTCCTGCAGGTATGTTCTCAGTGTGCTTGCAAGGATGGATTGCTGACAAGCGGGCAGGCACCAGGTGACAGAAGCTTCTGTGGCTGTTGTGTTACAGATGTGTCTCCAGGGAGGACTTCTCCAGCTCCTACCTTGGATTTTGCACATAAGTCCAGCTCCCATGGCAGGGGTGAGTAGTGTGTCCCTGCTGACCCCACAGGCTGAGCCCTGCTTTTGTGGGATCCATTCCTGGGAAATGGAAATATTTTTCTCTAAGGTTCTCCAACAGGGAAGATCCTAGACACAACAGATAAGATCTCCCTGGAACCATCTAAACTGATGAGGAAAGAGCTGAAGGAACCCCAGCCGACAAGAGAAGGTGGGTGCATTTCCCTCATGCTTCCCCTGGGAGGCAGCAGCCGGGGGCTTTGGCTGCACATCTGGACACGCCATGCCCGGCACAGCGGGAAGGGATCCATGGCAGCCTCGCTGCCCCGCTGCTGCTTTCACGCCCTGCAGGGCTGTTTCCCAGCCTGGCCTGGCTGCAGCTTCTGCCCAGCCTCTGCAGGAAGGCATTTGGCATCAGCTGACAGGCAGCCCAAACTGTAACACACCCTGAGATCCCCCACAATATCCAGCCCTGCAGATTAGGGAAAGGGTGTCTGTTTGGAGCTGGAAGTGCTCTCATCATGCCACTGTAGCCTGGCCATTTTCCTGCACCATAAATTTCACAAATATTCCCTCTGATGCCACTGCCCAAGTGGGAAACAGCTCCATCTGATGCAGCTGTCTCCCTTCCTTTGTCAAGAGATGGACATAGTGCTTCAGTGGAAGGTGGTATTTCTTGAAGGAAGCACTCCATCTTCGGTGCCAGCCCCTGCTGCAGGAAGGAAGGCAAAGCCAGACACGGGCACAGGCACAGCAGGTAATTGCTGTGCCGGGCTCAGCCCTGGCCGGGGCTGTGTGGCAGCAGCTCTTCCCCCAGGGCCTGCCCTTGCCCGGCCCGGCAGCAGCCAAAGCTGGAGGCGCCTCGGCTTCCAGGCCTCTGGAGCTGGTTCAGAGCCCCGGGGAAACGGGACTGGTGCAGCAACGTCCCTGGCGCTGCAGCTGCTGCTGAGCTGGCCCTGAGTGCCCAGAGGCCCAAGGCACAGGAGCAGCCCCGAGCAGGAGCCCTGCCTCCAGCCCAGGGCCAGAGCCAGCCCTGGCACACAATGGAAACAGTTCTCATCTTGGTTTGCTTCCAGACTGGGATGCTGGGACGGTTCCTCCATTAGCCTGGCGCTCTGAAGTTGTGAAGCCCTCTGGGCATTCTGCAGGTATGTTCTCACTGTCCCACCAAGGCGTAATGTTTGACTGACTGGTAAGAACCAGGTGACAGAAGCTTCTCTGGCTGTTGTTTTTCAGCCGTGTCTGAAGGGACAACTCCACCAACTCCTACCTTGGATGCTGCACAAAAAGCCAGCTCCCATGGCAGGGGTGAGTAGTGTGTCCCTGCTGACCCCAAAGGCTGAGCCCTGATTTTGTGGGATCCATTCCTGGGAAATGGAACTACTTTCTCTTAAGGTCCTCCGACAGGAGAGACCAAAGACATGGCAGGCAAGAAATTCCAGGACCCATTAGAAGTCATGTGGCAAATGCTGAAGGAATGTCTGCAGAGAAGGCAAGGTGGGTGCATTTCCCTCATGCTTCCCCTGGGACTCAACAGCTGGGGGCTTTGGCTGCACATCTAGACACGCTGTGCCCGGCACAGCAGGAAGGGATCCATGGCAGCCTCCCTGCCCTGCTGCTGCTTTCATGCCCTGCAGGGCTGTTTCCCAGCCTGGCCTGGCTGCAGCTTCTGCCCATCCTCTGCAGGAAGGCATTTGGCATCAGCTGACAGGCAGCCCCAATTGCACCACAGGCCATGCCCACCCTCAGATCCCCTGCAATTTCCTGGTGTCCAGGCAGATCAGATACTGGGGCTGTTTGGGGAAGGAAGCAGCCTTGGGTGTCCCAAAATCCTGGGTGTTTTCTGATCCTTATGCATTCCTTTCACAAGTGATGCTTCCTGAAGTTGTCACCTTCCCCATTCCCAGTGAGGAATGTTTCCATCTGATCCAGCTGTCTCTTTTCCATTTTCCAGAAATGAAAGGAGAGCCTGTGCAGAAGGAAGCATTTCGTGGAGGAAGCAGTGGTTCCGTGCCAGCCTCTGCTGAAGGAAGAGAGGCCATGCCAGGCACAGGCACAGGAGGTAATTGCTGTGCCTCTGGGCCTGAGCCCTGCTGAGACTTGAGCTGCCCTCTCTGCTGCTTGGCAGTGCAGGCACAGCCTGGACTAGAGAGGCACAGCCCAGGGGAATTATCCCGAGCAGGCTCAGGGCACTCGGATACTGAGCAGTCCTGCTGGGGTCCCTCCATGGGAGACATGTCCTGAAACCTGGCAGCGACTGCACAGGGTGCCCACGGTGGGGAAAGGACAGAAGGGGAGAGCAAGGCTCCAGTGTGTCCTGAGAGGGCCTGGCTGTTTGCCCTTGGGATCTGGGGGGTGTCCCCACAGAAGGAGGGCAGGAGGGACAGAGGGAGGGATGGATAGCTGTGGCACTGCCTGCTGCAGTTTGCCCCAGGGCTTTTGTATGTGAAGGTGAGAGCCCCGGGGCCCTGGGCTACTCCAGCCACCCCTCCCTGGGATGTTGCTGAGTGCAGGGAAAGAGTGTGGAGAGTGACCAGGAGCCAGCCCAGAGCTCCCCAGGCCCCTGTGCTGCTTTGGCCATGTCTATTCCCATCTGGCTCCCACGGCCTTAGCCGACCTCCTGGCAGTGCCCAGTTCCCTGTGGCAGAAGGGGATCCCAGAATGCCACTGATATCGTTCTGATCTCTGATCCCTTCAAGACTGGAATCATGACTTGGATTTTTTGGAAGCCCTGCTGGAAAATGGCTTGAAATTCCTGGAGGATGCTGGAGGCTATTCCTCCGTGTGCCTTTCTTGACAGAATAATCAGGATCAATGTGACAAGAGCTCACTCATAAGCCATTTCCCTTAACATTATGTAAGGGCTGAAGGATTTTGAAATTCTTGCCCTGCTCCCTTCTGGATCCCTTCTGGATCCCACAGGATCGCTGTCAGTGGGAGGAAGGAGCATTTAGCTTTCAATCTTCCTCCCGTGTGCAATGCCAGTGTGTCCTTCCGTGTGCTCTGTGCAGCCACAGAGAAGAGCAGAGAGGGAAGGGGCCGGGCCCAGGGCTGTGCCCCGGGGCTGAGCCTTGTGGGCAGCCTGAGGATCTCCTGCAGTGCCACAGGAGCTCTTCTGTCCTGCCTTTCTTTGCAGCTGAACCTGCTGGTGAAGGCCCCACATCCAGGACTGAGGCTCTGGGAGATGCTGAGGGTAGGTCAAGGCCTTTCCCCTGGGAGAGCTGCCAGCTCAGAGCCCAAAGCTGGGCCAGGGAGGCAGCGCTGCAGGTGCCAGCACAGAACCATGCACGTGTGTGCCTGCGCCCTGCACGATCCCCTCACCGCTCCTGCGGCTCAGTGGTGCCCGTGCAGATCAGCAGAGATGGCAGAAGCTTCTGTGGCTGTTGAGTTACAGGTGTGTCTGCAGGGAGGACTTCTCAAGCTCCAGGGCTGGATGCTTCGCCCCAATCCAGCTCCCATGGCAGGGGTGAGTAGTGTGTCCCTGCGACCCCACAGGCTGAGCCCCGCTTTTGTGGGATCCATTCCTGGGAAATGGAACTACTTTCTCTTCAGGTCCGCCAAAAGGGAAGACCCAAGATACTGCAGCTAAAAAGTCTCATGAAGCAGATGAATTTCTGACAGAAACACAGAAGGAAGCACCCGGAGGACAAGGTGGGTGCATTTCTCTCATGCTTCCCCTGGGACTCGGCAGCTGGGGTCTTTGGCTGCACATCTGGACACGCCGTGCTCGGCACAGCAGGAAGGGATCCATGGCAGCCCCGCTGCCCTGCTGCAGCTTTCACACCCTGCAGGGCTGTTTGCCAGCCTGGCCTGGCTGCAATTCCTCCCCAGCCTCTGCAGGATGGAATTTGGCATTAGCTGATAGGGTACCCCAACTGTACCGTGGGCCTGAGATCCCCTGCCATTTCCCAGTCTCTGAGAAGATCAGGAAGTGCAGCTGTTTGCTCAAGGGAGTGCACTGGCCTAGCCCCAGTTACCTGGGCTTTTTCCTGATCTTTACCTGTGACTTTGACAAGCATTTCCTGATGAAGATGACACATACCCAGTGGGGAATATTTCCATTTGATCCAGTTGTCCCTTTTTTCCTTTTTCAAGTGATGGACCAAAAGGCTGTTCAGGAGGAGGAACACTCAGGGAGAAGCAGTGGCTCATTGGCAGCCCCTGCTGCAGGAAGGAAGGCGATGGCAGACACGGGCACAGGCACAGCAGGTAATTGCTGTGCCGGGCTCAGCCCTGGCAGGGGCTGTGTGGCAGCAGCTCTTCCCCCAGGGCCTGCCCTTGCCCAGCCTGGCAGCAGCCAAACCTGGAGGCGCCTCGGCTTCCAGGCCTCTGGAGCTGGTTCAGAGCCCCGGGGAAACGGGACTGGTGCAGCAACGTCCCTGGCGCTGCAGCTGCTGCGGAGCTGGCCCTGAGTGCCCAGAGGCCCAAGGCACAGGAGCAGCCCCGAGCAGGAGCCCTGCCGCCAGCCCAGGGCCAGAGCCAGCCCTGGCTCCCGACTGGGCAGGGGCTGCGCTGGGTCCTGACAGGGCCTGAGCCTGTCCCCTGGGGCTGGGGGAGCTGTCACGGGGCAGGGAGGGCCAGGGGTGACAGTGGCTGCTCAGGGATGGCTTTGGCCCGTGTCCCTGGCAGCAGCCACTGCCCAAGCAGCTGCGCTGTCCCTGGGCTCTCCTCCTGGCCTGCTGGGCTTTGTTGGCTGGCACAGCCTGTGCCAAGGGCCGGCAAGGTGCCTGCAGGCCCCAGCTCTGGGGGAAACAGAGAACGTCCTGCCCGTATTCACCATGCTGCCAGCTCAGCAGTGCAGCACAGCACGGGCTCACGCTCCCCATTGCTCCCACAGATGCAGCCGGCACCACAAGACCTGTTCCCAATGCCCAGGATGGCCTCGGAAGGGGTTTCTGTCAGGGAACCGGCTGCTGGCTAGGGTTTCTGGCAGGCATGCTTTATTTGGAGCTTGTCTTCATATTATGCTGCTTTGGAACCTGGTATTCCTGGAACAGAAAACAGTGAGTGTTTTATTGCCTGCCCCCTCCAACAGCTTCTTCTCAAAGTCCAGCGTGGACAGGGAGCATTCCCATTGAGGCTGCAGTGGAGTTGTGGCCAGCCCATGATTGTCCAAATAACTCTGCTGAGGGTTCTGCTGCTGCCCAGTGCTTCCATTGGCCTCTCAATTGCTGGGCCTTGTCCTGGGGGCCCCGCTGGGGCTGCAGCCAGAGCTGGCTCCCACTGAGGCTGCCTGGCCAAGAGCAGCCCCAGGGGCACAGGGCAGAGGCAGAGGGAGGTGGGGAGGAGAAAGAGCAGGGCCGAGGTTGCCCTTGAAAGGCAGAGGCGCTCTGGGACCCACTCCTGGCCAGGGACCCTGCCCAGAGCCGTCCCTGCTGGCCGGGGCCTTGAGGGGCAGCTGTCCAGCTGGGCCCAGCTGTGCCAGCAGCTCCAGCCGTGCTGGGGAGCCTTGCCAGCTCTGGGCCCTGCTGTGCAGGAGGGTCCCTGTGTGCCACTGGCAGCTGGGGCCTCAGCCACCTCCTCTCTGCACAGGAGCACCTCAGGACAGGAGTTGGAAGACGGTGGCTGCACCTCACAGCCAGACAGCGTGAGCAGCTCCTCCAGCAGCAGGAACGGCCTGGACAGCCCTCTCAAGTCTTCTGTGAAGAGGACCCCAGAACAACATTCTAAGAGGGAACCTCCTTTTACCCCATAGATCCCACTGCCACCTGCTCTCCCCATGGGCCTCCCCAAGCTGCCTTCATCCCTTTTTTTATCTTTGTCTGTCCCATCCCAGCCAACTCGAGTACCTCTAGGGACCCCAGGACCAGCCCAGCACCCTCCAGCCCTTCCTGAGACCAACACATCCCTCCCTCTGCCTCTGAGACCCCTGGCCTTGCCCTCTAGGATTCACTGAAGGTGACACCCCCCCCACCCCTCCCCCCCCACCCCCCCGCTTGCAGGGTAGGCAATGGCCCATTCTTCTGTTTAAATAAAGAGAAGGATCTTTGTTCTGGTTGGAAAGCAAAACCAGTGAGAGACTCCAAGTCAGAAATACAATTTATAAGAAAAAGGGAAAAAACCCAAAACACATGCAATAATACAAAAGAAAAACCACTGACAGGGTCAGAATACAGCCTGCTGACACCCTGCTAGTTAGGGTGGTGGTAGCCGTCCAGATGAAATGGACTTGTGGAAGTGGTGATCCTGTAGAAACAATCTGGTAGCTCTCATCCTCTGGAAAAGCAGTGGGTAAGGGCGGCGGTTCCTCTGGGAATCCAGTGGAAAGACTGCTTGTTGTGTCCCAAAACCCAGATTATATCCAGCTGGGGATGCTTAGCTCCTCCCCCATGGGCAGAGCATCTCACAGTGGGCTGATATCATTCTGCCTCAAGCTGTGGGTCCTTGATTAGCCATGAAACAGAAATGGCTCTGGGAGGGAGTTCTCTCTGAGTCATGTGGCAAGACATTGATGGGCCCATTAACAGGAGATAAGGAAGAAACAATGCCCCTCCTGGTTTCAGCAGCTCTTGAGGATGGCATTAGAATACATCTTTACACTGCAACCCAGGACAAGCGGTCACCCCAGTGTCCAGGTGGCAGCAGCAGCAAAGCCCACCCAGCCCCAGCACTGACTGAGCTCCATGCCCAGGAGGAGCCGTGGATGCCCACGGTGTGGGCAGGCAGAAGCCAGCCAGGGGCTGCTGTTGAAATGGAGGTTTTGGGGGGTTCAATTAAGTTGGCAATATATGGACTAAGCATTTAAATTTTAAATTGTAGAATTATGTGTTGAATTTTAACCTTTTACTTAAGAAACCTCTGCCAAGGTACAATGGGCATAGGAAAATGCAAATTTCTGAAGCTTCTTGCTATGAAGGACAATACCAGTGTCATAAACAGGGCAGGAGATCTTTCTCCTTTTTAATGCCTTTATTAAAAACATTCAGCTCAGGCTGGGGAGAAAGGACAGGTCGCCCGCACCCCCGCTGCTCCCAGGAGTGGCACGGAGGAGGAGGATGATGCAGCTGTGTCCGCTGGTATGCAGGCAGAGCTGGGGCTTCCGTCCTCGAGGGAGTAGTGGGAATTCCGCTTTTTTGGACTAACATTCCAGGTCCTCTTTCTTGCTGACATCCTTTCAGGTTAGGGTGAAAAGTAAAAAGGATCTTAGCAGATACTGGATTAAGTTCTTCATCTTCAGACATTACTTAGGTTTCATAATTCCATGTTGGCTTCTTGTTTTTAGGAATTTTTTTCCAGAAAAATTGCAAAATTTGGTAAAATGCATTCTCATCTGCATACTAGCTCTGATGTCACCCCCCCCCACCCTGCTATCTGCAGGCTCTGGGGAAGCAGCAGGGGGACAATTGCGCTTGATTTCTAACCATTAACAGGTAATTGAAGAAAAACTATTAACAAGAGGTGATTGCTACATGAAGCTATCAACAACAAATAGTCAACATTTCAACTCTCAGCAACTGGCCCAACCTGTTTAACTTTGCAGCCTTAAAAAAAATGGATAATTTGTTGGGGAGAACACCCCAGGTGTGGAGACATGAGGCTTGACTCCATTTCAGAAGGCTGATTTATTATATATTCTATTAAAATACTATGTTAAAACTATACTAAAAGAACCGAGAGGAAAAAATGACCAGAAGGCTACAAAGAAGAAGAACAGAATGGAATGCATAACAAAAATCTTGTGACTGCTCACAGGCTCAACACAGTTGGCTGTGATTGGTCATCAAGTGAAAACAATCCACATGGACCAATGGAAGATGCACCTGTTGCATTCCACAGCAGCAGATAGTTATTGTATGCAATTCTTTCCTGGGGCCCTCAGCTCCTCAGGAGGGGAAAAATCCTAGAAAAGGATTTTTAATAAAATATCATAGCTACAGATAACTTTTTTACTCATAAGGCCAGGAGAAGACCAGGGAATTCAGGAAGCCTAGACTAAGGAGCTCCTCTGTCTCCAAGTTGATGGACAGAAGTGGTATGTATTCCTTTCTTTTTTTTAGGGTTGGCTACTGATAAGTCACATAAGAGACGTCTTTGTGTGCAGTTTTGCACAAGCAGTTTGCAAGCAATCGTCTGCCGGGGAGAGGCCGGTGGCGGGGGGTCCCCAGCTGACAGAGCAGCTGGCGGAGCGTTGGTTTGAACTGTGATTGTGTATGGTTATCACGTCTGGACGTGCGTGCTTGTGTGTGTGAGTGAACGGTGAAACACGCTGCGGGGAGTGAGGTCTTGGTTTAGTTTCTCTGGTAACTGTGGTTTTTCAAAGAACATTTCAAGGGCGCCGGGTCGCCATGAGCGTGGCGCAGGTCGGCGCAGCGGGCAGAGGCGGCACAAAGCCAGGGCAGCGGCGGCCAGCCGACAGCGCCTGGGAGAGCAAGCAGCGCATGCCCAGCGCAGGCAGCCCCTGGCCGGCAGCACATGCGTGGTGCAGGGCGGCTCCAATGAGCGGGGCCAGCGTGGTGCAGGGCCATGAGCCGGGCCTTGCCAAATTGCTCTCGGGGCAGTGGGCCAACAGCACGGCTGGCAGGCACTTGGGGCATCAGCCGCGGTTTGTAGGGTTGCTTTGAACACCGCTAGCTGATAGCACAGCTAGCAGGAGCACGGTACAAGTCGGCATTTGCAAGCAAGCGCCGCTGGTTGGTAAGGGGCAGGAACCACCTGAAGGCAGCCAGCAAGCCCGCCTGGGCTAAGAGTTAAGTGTTTGCTGTGTGGTAACACTGCCCTTCAGTCTTGACAGCTGTTATTAGGAGAGCCTTTGCATTAGGGGTTTTGCTGCTTTTTTTGGTTTTTTTTTTTTTTTTTTTTCTACAAGCTGAAATAAATGGGCAGGAGATCTTTCTCCTCTTTAACGCCGTTATTTAAAAGGATCAGCTCAGGTTGAGAGCAATCGATGGATCATGCCCACGCCGCCGTTGCTCCCAGGAGTGGCACAGAGGAGGAGGGTGATGCAGCTTTGTCTGCTGGTCTGCAGGCAGAGCTGGGGATTCCATCCTCACCAGAGATTAGGAGATTCCACCTTTTTGGTCCATCACCTTGGTTCCTCTCTCTAGTCACCATTCTTTCCGGTTAGGGTGAGAAGCAAAAAGGATCCAAGCAGGCACTGGACTATGCTCCCATCCTTAGACATCACCTACGTACCCATAGTTCTATGTTGGCTCATTGTTTTTAGGGGTTTTCCTGGAAAACTGCAAAATTTGGTGCAATGCATTTGCCATCTGCATACTCGCTCTGATGCCACTCCCATTCTCCTGGTACTCGTAGGGTCCCGGCGTCCCTCCCTGGCAAGCCTCATGGGGACAATGGTTAATCGCCAACCATTAAGAGGTAATTGAAGAAGAACTCTTAACAATGAAGCTAACTTAACAGCAACTGGTCCAACTTGTTTTAACTCTGCAATCTGAAAAAAAATAGATAACAATTTATTCATAACGCAAGCGAGAGGTGATTTGCCCATGGTGGCTGCCTAACTTCAAGCCTGGGCTGGGAGAGCCCGGCCTCCGAGACATGCTCTACACAGGTGGTTTCAGCTTGAACCCAGTCAGTCTCTTCATCCGTCAGGGGCTGGGGAGTCATAGAATGGGAGGACGGAGGGAGAGACAGAGTGTTCTTGGGAGGGATATACCGCAGTTCAACACGTTGCTATAGAGCCTTTGACTGGGAACACCCCGCAGCTGAAAGAGTGCTTAGAAACGCCTTGACCTGGGGGCTTGAAGGGGTGATTCCCTGTTTTGTGTGCAGACTGACAGCTTTTCACTGGGAGCCAGACTGGCACACAGCTTGGGTTCTCCTTCAGTGCAGAAAGTGTCAGAGGAGGTGGTATTGTGTTTCATATAGACAGAGACCTGCATGCCATGCATACACCCCTGAACTGCCAAGATACCATAACCAAGAGGTACATGCAAGGTGTGAAATAGTGAATTTAATCTGTGGAAAAAGTCACCTAGACCCTGAGACATGGCAAGACATCTTTGAAGAGGATTGGGAAAGGATAAAGGAGTGGCACAGCTGTATCAAAAGGAAGGATTAAGGGATTTTTTTTCTTTTCTTTTCTCCCCAGTGGTTTGGATTGTACCCTTAGGAGTTTGTAACTTTGTGTGGGACTGAGCAAACAAGAAACAAGTAAAAGTTAATGGTGGATTGTTATATATTAATTATTAAATTAATTTGTATTTAATGTTAATAACATTTAATTATTTGAAGTATTATTGATTGTTAAATTGGTTATAAATATTTCTGTACATTGATTATTTGATTAATTATTACTTTTTAAAAATAACTCAGAAGAAGGGGAAAAAAGGAGTTTTGATTTGAGACTCACATCTGGACATTTGGAAATGAGTAAACTAAAGCTTGCTCTAAAAAGACATCATGGGAACAAGGCAGAGTTAGGAAGTACCTAAAGCCAGCCCATTAGGGTGTGTCTTAGCACATTGGAGAGAAATAGCAGGCAAAGGGGGCAGGCAAAATTTTAAAAAAGCCTAATTATATATTGCTCCCATTGGTGGCAATTATATCACCTGGAGGATGGGGCAAGGTGGCCTCCTACAGGTACATTGGAATAGAATACCCTGTTACAGCTAATGTTGTTTCCATAGAGGGAAGGAAATGGAAGGAGGTTTCTTATTGTGATATGTTTTTCTCCCTCCAAAATAACCCTGATTGGCAAAGGGACTGTGGCATCAGAGCCCCCTCTGACCCCCTCGTTTTGGCTCTTGAAAGAGAAAACAGAAGCAAAATGGGAGAACTCAAATGGGGCTGCTCGGCCTGTAGCATAAGACAGAGATGCAGCAGGACAGATAAAGTTTATCGCACAGCACTAGAGGAACAAGAACAAGATCTAGCTGACCTATTTAGCCCTCATTTGGGAGGGCAGAGGGGAAGGGGTAGAGACTTGGGAGGGGCTCCATCTACACCACCTACACCAGCAAGTCGACCTCTTCCACTCCTACTCCTACTCCTACTCCTACTCCTACTCCTCCTCCTTTGGAGAAGACACCAGCTCCAACTCCTCCAGGTAGCCCAATAGCATCCCGAACCAGAGGACAAATACTGCAGGCCCCTTTGCAGGTGACAGTAAAACCAGGCAGAGAAAAGATATTAGTTAAGGTGCCCTTCTCCACCCTTGGTTTGGAAGCATGGGAAAGGGTTGCAGGAAATTACCAACATGACCCAATAAACATTGCTAAATGTCTAGGAAACATTATGAAGCAGCACAATCCAGACTGGGGTGCTATTCAATTGTTATTAAACACATTCACTGAAACAGAAAGCTAGATGGTTTTAAAGACAGCCAGGAACCAGGGAGCAGATCACTTTAGACAACAACTAGTGGACCTAAAGGAACATTTTCCACTTCAGGACCCAGGCTGGAACCTGAACCAACCAGTACAAAGACAGAGGCTAAAAAATTATCAGGATTGGCTTCTATTGGGAGTGGAAAGAGCAACACCTGAAACTATAAATTGGTCAGCTTTATATGCTATTAAACAGGCACCCTCAGAATCCCCCAGAGAGTTCCTAGACCACCTGAGAAACACAATGTGACGCTATGCACCACTGGACCCTGCATCTGATCTGGGGATATGCTGGAACCCAGGACACCCCTCTGGGTGCCCTGGATGACACGTGCCCTTGGCAGAGGGCTGGGGAGCCCTAGCAGGAAGCCAGAGACACTTGGGATTTTAATCTTAACCCATGGAGCAAATTACCAACCTTGTATGAAGAATCACAAGTCACAGAAGTTTAAGTAGATTGATAATGAATTAATCCTAAGGTGAAAAGTGGAATTTCAGGGATTTTACTAGAGGGGGTCTAGGAGGCAAGATGGAGGGATTTGGGCGTTGTCCTATTTTTCTTCCTTCTTCTTCCTGGCTTCCATCTTCTTGGTGATGGTGGCACATTTGGATTGGTTTAGACTAGAAGTAGACAGTCTATCAGAGGTGATTGGTATTGGAAAACAATGATCAATGAAGTACATGTAATTCCTCGTATAAAATGTAGACACCAGCCCAGGGGCTGGCAGCGTGCCCATGACAGACCTGCAGATCAGACCTCTGCAGGTCTGAAAAAGAATGGTTTAGATAAGAGACAATAAACAACCTTGTGAACCAGAGCTGAAGAATTGCGACTCTTTCTTCCACCGTCGGGCTGGGAAAAAAGAACTCTCGGGGGGGGTCATCCTGAGTGCAGGAAACCCGAGAGGGATACAACAACTAATTAATCTATTTTTGGGACAGTCCAAGGGGGATATTTGGCACAAACTCCAAAAAGTCTTAGGAGAAGATATTCAGAATTTCGCCACTTTATTGGTGGAGGCTTGGAGAGTCTTTAGCAACAGAGAAGAAGGGGATAAACAAGGGATGAAAAACTTAATAGCAATAGTGCAGGAGGAACAGAAAGAAAGACGTGAAAGCAGGCAGGGAGCACCCAGGCAAGGCCCTCCTCGATCCGGCAGAAATCAATGTGCAAACTGTAAGAAACAGAGCCATTGGAAGAAGGACTGTCCAGAGCAGAAAGAGAATGGTCAAGGGAATCAAAGGAGAGGAGGGGTGGTTGCCCATGTGCAAGAGGATTAAAGGGGACTGGAGGAGACTACCCCAGCAGGCTCTCTGGTTGTCAAACTAAAGCTGGGGGAAATGGAAAAAGAAGGGAAATTCCTAGTCAACCTTTAAAAGCGAGTACCTTCCTGGGGCAAGGTACTCAGTTCTAAATACAGCCTTGATGCCTGTAGGGGATGATTATGCTACAGTTACGGGAGCGACTGGCCAAACTGAAAAGGCATTTTTCTTTAGGCCACTAAAATACAAACTGGGAAAGCAGTGGGGGATCCACAAATTTCTATATATGCCCAACTCCCCTGAGCAACTTCTGGACAGAGATTTGCTGGGACAATGACCGCCAACTATTGCATTCAAAAATGGGGAAATTACTCTGGAGGGAAATGATCAAGAGTATGTAGAAATATTGAGTTTGATATTAACCACTAGTCAAGTCACAAGGGAAACTGAAATCGATGAAGACGTAATGAATCAGGTGTTCCCTGGGGTATGGGCTTCTGATGTATCAGGGAGAGCAAAAAACGCTCCCCCTATACAGATCAGACTAAAAGAGGGAATGCAACCTGTCAGAGATAAACAGTATGCCCTGAGGAAGGAAGATAAGGAAGGAATTAGCCCAGTAATTGAGAAGTTTTTGCATCTAGGATTATTAAAAGAATGTCAATCTGATTTTAATGCCCCTATCCTACCAGCCAGCAAACCTGATGAGTCATACAGGTTAGTACACGATCTGCAAGCCATGAACAAGGTAACTGAGGATCTGTATCCTGTGGTGGCCAATCCCTACACGATATTAAATTGCTTAACACCTGAACTAACTTGGTTTACCGTTTCAGGTTTAAAAGATGCCTTCTTCTGCCTTCCTATCCACCTAGCCAGCCAGAAAATTTTTGCATTTGAATGGGAAAGTCCTAAAAGTGGGCAAAGAACTCAACTTACATGGACAGTACCCCCACAGGGATTTAAAAACTCACCCACTTTCTTTGGAGAACAACTTGCAAAGGAATTAGAGGCCTGGGAAGCCCCTCCAGAGGAAGCGAAGCTGCTATGAAGATGACATCCTCATAGCCACACGGACAAGTGAAGCATGCGTGGCCTGGACGGTAAGCCTCTTGAACTTTCTGGGACTCCAAGGGTACCGGGTATCAAAGAAAAAGGCTCAAGCAGTAAAACAGAAATTAACTTATCTGGGATACAAAGTCAGTACTGGACAATGTACCCTGGGCCAAAGCCGGAAGGAGGCAATATGCCAGACCCCAAAACCTCAGACTGCAAAAGAACTAGGAACTGTCCTGGGGATGATGAGTTGGTGCAGGTTACGGATCTGTTACTATGGACTGTTTGTTAAGCCCTTATATGAGCTTATTGCAACTGAAAGCAGGGAAATACAACGGACAGAGGAAGCTACGCAGGCCTTCCACCAGCTGAAGAAAGCCCTCATGTCAGCTCCAGCTCTGGGATTGCCAGACGTGAGTAAGCCTTTCCTCTTGTTCTCCAATGAGAAGCAAGGAATGGCCTTGGGAATATTAGCACAGGACCTCGGCCCGTTCCGGAGACCAGTTGCTTACTTCTCTAAGCAATTGGATGCAGCAGCTAAAGGGTGGCCTGGATGCCTCAGAGCTGCTGCAGGAGTTGTACTGAATATCCAAGAGGTAAGTCAATTCACCCTGGGCCACAAAATGACTGTGCCAGTGTCTCACACGGTGTCTGCAGTGCTGGAGGTGAAAGGCGGACATTGGCTTTTCCCACAACGATTTCTGAGATACCAAGCTATTATGGTGGAGCAAGATGCTGTGGACATTGTGGTGACTAATATTGTCAATCCAGCCTCCTTCCTCAGTGGAAACCAAGGGGAGCCAGTGGAGCATGACCGCCTGGAGGTACCCCCGGTACTCGGGGTACAGGGCTCGATGCATCAGTACATGATGTGCAGGCTGGAGACTATGTATATGTTAAGTCTCTTACAGAGAAGGCCCTGCAACCACAATGGGAGGGACCATACCAAGTGCTCCTTACTACCTTCACTGCAATCAAGACTAAGGAACAAAGTGCTTGGATCCACCACAGCCGTGTTAAGAAAGCTCCAGAAGCCCCTTGGAGAATAACACTGGGTGATGGTAAACTGAAACTGAAACTTACCCGCACAAAATGAATGCATCATGGTGGGTGGGGATTTGTGCTGAAGTGTTGTTTACAATCATTGCTGTAATCCAAAAATTAGAAAGTACTCCTAGCCAGAACAATGCTGAATGGCCTTGGTCCCAAGCCCTTACTCAATAGACCGGATCCATGGGAAAACCTTCCCATTTAAAAGGTTTAAACCTAACAACTGTGGTCATGTGCCAAAAGTAAATATAAAAAACGCTGCAATGGCAGAAACAGAGGTTGTGGTCACTTCAAGGGACCATGGGGGAGGTAATTAAGATAGGGTGTAGAATGATTATTGGGACTACCTATAGTAAAGCAACCCAAATCAGTGTAAATAAGCACTGGAAGATTTGCAATCGTCCAAATGAATTGGACTGTTGGCACAACTTCACATTAAGACAAACTGTCGACATGGTTTGCCTCTGGGCCTGCAACACTATTGGGCTGTCTTTCAAATTTAAAATAAATGCTATAGCTAAGCCTGTTACAACCCACCCCAGCACTCAAGCACAAACCCAAAATACGCCATTTAAGCTTGAACCTAGAGTTTATGAAATTGGCCCACACATAATAAGGAATACGGGTCAACAACAACAGTTATTTAATCCAGGATTATGACATTTCGAACTGTTAATGCAAACTACTATCTCGACAGTTCAGCCACCTTGTTCCCCCTTCATAAGGTCATCCTTCGAGGGATGGACAAGATGGCTACAAAAACAAGCGCACTTCAGAGACAGAATGCAAAGGGATTTAACCAAGATGTTAGGGACTGGGCTAGGGGTTTTGAATAGGATTGACTCAGAAATATTAATGAACAAATTAGCAGTAGCAGCTAGCCATCCAATAAAATTAAAACAGCCTTTACAGTCATCTCTTTTGGCATTGGGAAATAGTCAATGGCAAGTCTCGAGGGTGCTGCCGAAATGGAGAGAAATTGAAGATCAAGACCATAGCTTGCTAGCAGACACATTAATGGGGGCACAGGATAACATATCTTCAGCCCTCAGCTATATGCAAACACAATTATGGGTACAGTCAACAGCTGCTTTAATCATAAGAGAAGGAAGTAAAGGAGTCTTTCCCACTGAAGTGCTGAAGGTGGTCTGGGGCAGTGCTACAGACATTGAGAAAGATTTCCAGTCTTGGTGGGCCATGGTAATTTTACATATAATCCCCCCACTAATACAGCTCCAGCCTTCGTGCTCACTCTGCATAATGGCACAGTTCACGCTATTCACGCCATTGCTGCCTTAGGGCTCAGTCACAAGCAGCCAGCATTATACCCCTCAGAATACAGGGTATGGGCTTGGAAAATCCAGGGGAGATGGCAAACCGTAAACTTGGAACATTACATTGCTCAAGAACAACAGGGATTCGTCTGTGACAGTAATGTGATTAGTGCTCAAGACATATGCCTTGACAATGACCAAGGCATTTGCCACTTTGAGATCCACCCAGATACCAACCAAGAAACGGTACTAGTGTATATAGGTGATGGCTGTGTGTGTTTAAGGACTGTGTGTGTGATGTCATAGAAATTGATAAGAACAAGGTTGCCGGGGTCAGGATTTTCACCCGCTCGACCCAGGCTAGATGTTTCTCTTCACCAGATAGAAGGAGGGCAGCTTGAGTCCTGGATAATTTCAACTGATTTATTGCAGGGTCCAAAAAGGATAGGAAAACATGGAGGGTAGGCTGAGGGACACACGGTGAGTCGAAGGGACAGCAGGGATGGTAACACCAGCAGAGGGATACCAGGGCGAGTGCGAGATCTCTGGGGAAAGTTACAGATTTTGTGCACAGCTACATGGAGGGGGATGGGAGGGGAAAAGTTTTCACAGGAGTAACTAATGAAAGATACAAAGGGTACAGGATGAGTGGGATGGGAAAGGGAGTACAGCATTCGAACCATGGGAAAGGAATGAATTTTCCCTGACTTAGACAATGGTGCTTTCCCAGGGCATTCCTGAGATAGCTTTCTCACCCATGACCCCCACATCTCCCCCTTCTTTCTTTATTAAATAAATTTTTCCAAGTGACTTTTCTATTACTCTTTTCAAACAACTCAGGGCAACCATTATCATGAAAATGACAACTTAAATCCACACCAAATTTTTGAGAATTGATACAAGCCACCTGGGGATTCCCCACTGTGTGAGTGCTTTACCTACTACATTGATGTCTCTGGTCTCCGTCATGAGGTCTTGCACTTGGTTTCGAATTTGCTGAATGCTGGCATGTATGGAGGTGCTTTTAGATGTTAAATTAAAACAGCACAGACCAGCAAAGTCCTGACAGCTGTGACCGTGCGCAAGAAGGAGAAAATCAATGTCAGCTGTATTTTGTAGGGTGGCGTGCCTGGTGGTTTCTTCTTCCGTGAGCAGATCTGACAGGGCTGCGGAGGCAGCTTTGGCCTGACGGCTGAGCCAACACCCCAGGTGGGAAATTTCACCGAGAGCCTTTGCAGCTGCGTACCAAGGTAGAAAAATGGATGCAGAGACTCTTTTGGATTCGCTCCAATCGTAAATTTTGTCATCGCAATTTGGGTCGAATTGACTGTAAGATCTCTTTTTGATGCCAATCCTTCTTGATTCTGCCAATTTATAATTTGTGATGTGTTTGGGGTGAGGACAGTCAGCTGTTCGAGGCTGCAGGGACCTCCTTTGATCTTTGATGGGATCCCTGCCCACACTCTGTCGCCGCAGATAAGAAACACGCCTCTCGGTGACACTCTGGGAACATCACTGGACTCAGGTGGTGTGCTAGAGGTATAGTTGCACCATGTGGCTGAATTATACTTTCTGCTATTAGGTGTTACATCTTTCTGAGTTACTGTGCCTGAGACTGCAGAGTCATGCCAAATGGGTGTGTTTTGTAGATAGAAAAACCTAACACAGTATGTAGCTGGAGCAGAGCCCAAGAGATCTAACTCCTGGGGCTCTTGTGTGGCATGTGGTAAAATCTTTGTCCAGGTGTCCCAGGTGTCAACCGGATTTGGTTTCTTCCCCGCATATGGATAATCTTTTTGCAACAGAGGCATTCCCACCAGGCACGTAGATAGAGGATTGTCCACGCTGCCCATTGGCAAGCAGATCTTATCTTGTTTCAGAGTTTTCGCCAGATTCTGCCATACATTTTCTGTCAGTTGTTGCACCATCCACCCTTCTGCTATTCACGGATGGAGCAGAATGGTGATTGCAGTGAAAAGCACTTGTTTGAATTTCATTCTTTCCAGGGTGGCCTTCCAGGGTGATTTTGCTGTAGCAAATAGCAAGAGAAACATATGACATTAAATTTCTGTACACTCTTTCAGTCACTCTCCTCACCCTCCCCCTTTTCTAATAATCGTAGGACACAAGCAGGAAAGAGAGGCGTGGGGACTTGTGGGATGGGTTGGGGGCAAGGTATGTGGGAAAAGGGATAGGGATAGTTGGGGAGGAAAGGAGGGGTTCTGCAGCAAGGTATGACAGTGGAAAATATTTTTTTGTGATGAGAGTTCGTGCTACAATGTTGGGAATTCTGGTCTTCTTGTTCCGACGCTTCCAAGTGACTGCATCTGCTGCGGTGTCTGGCTGATCAGATGCATCTTGGCTTTTCCTGGGTGGGTCAGCAGGCTGATTTGCATTCAGGTAGGGTTTGACAAAGTGGCCTGGAATCCAGTTCGGCCCTGTTTCTGTTGAAACACACACGTACCCTTGGCCCCAGGTTATTAGTGGAAAAGGACCTTTAATTTGGTGGGACTCAGGGTCTCTGATGAGCACAGGTGGGTGTTCTTTGAGATGGGCAAATATGTTGTTATGCAAATGCCAAAGGATTGGAGGATTTGGCTCTTTTGAATGGCAGTTAAGAAAAGTGAGCACATATAGTGCTTTGCAGAGTCTTTCTTGAGGTGTCATTAAAAGGGCAGAATCTTTTTGTAAACCTAACAGGTTGTTAATTTCTTTGTGTGTGCCTTCTTCTATTGATTGTCCCTGAGGGTTGCGAGGAATGCCGGTGTGATGGTGATTTCCCCAAGCTGAGAGAAAATTTTGAAATGCTTTGGAGGTGTAACTTGGTTCATTATCTGTCTTAATCTTTTTTGGAACTCCTAGGGTAGCAAAGGCCATGTTAAAGTGCTTGGTGACATCTTTGGCTTTCTCTCCTACATGCAGAGATGCAAAGATTGCACCAGAAAATGTATGTATACATACGTGAATATATTTTAATTTCCCAAAAAGTGGGTAATGAGTAATGTCTGACTGCCACAGGTCAAATGCATTCAGTCCCCTAGGATTGATACCTGTTAATACTGTTGGAAGGGCACGGGATTGGCAATTTGGACATGTGGCTACAATGGCACAGGCTTGTTCTTGTGACAATTTCAACTGACGTGCCAGGGCTGGCGCGTTTTGGTGGTAAAACATGAGGCTCAATTGTGCTTGTTTAAAAATGTCAGGTAAAGTTGGTGAAGTAATTGTGGTGGTGACTGTCATTGCCAATGCATCTGCCCTCTGGTTCCCCTCAGTAAGGAAGCCAGGCATGTCGGTGTGGGATCTTACATGTAGAATATGATAGGGTTGCTCTCCATGAGAGATGAGCCAGATGAATTCTGAAAGCAAGGAAAACAGCTGTTTGTTTTGCACGTCTTTGAGCAGAGCATGCTCTGCTCCATCAACTATCCCGGCAACATAAGATGAATCAGTCACTAAGTTAAATGGTTGCTGGAATATCCTGAAGGCCCTCACAACTGCAAAAAGCTCCGCAATCTGGGGGGAACCTTCCATGGTCTGAACATCAGATTCCCACTTTTGAGTGTTCAGGTCTTTCCAGGTAAATACCGATCTGTGGGACCTGCCAGACCCATCAGTGAACACTGTGACAGCGCCTTTAATAGGAAGATGACTTTGGAAAGTTTTTGGAACTACATGGAACGAATCTTTGAATAATTTGTGCTTTGGGTAGTGAATTGAGACTTTCCCGAGATAGCTATCTAAAGCAATTTGGATGTTTTCATTTGTTTTTAATAAGGCGTCCAATTGACCTAACTTCAAAGGCAGGTAAATGCATGAGGGATCACAGCCTACGGGGCTTCAGAGGCGATGGTGACTTTTGGCAATTAATTTTGCTAGCAACTCTGATGGTGTATACACTGTTTTCGCAGGCTGATGTGGGAGAAACAACCACTCGAGTATGATGAGTGGGTCTTTCTGTGTTGTGTCCCACTGAAATAGGAGCCCATGAAAGTGTGGGCACTTTCCCAGGATGACAAATTCAATCGGAAGGTTTTTTCTGACCTGTTCAGCCTGTCGTGTCCTCATTGCCTCTGCTACTTTCTGCAATGTTTCCTCTGCCTCTGGTGTCAGGGTCTGTGGGGCTGTGGGGTCGGTGTCTTTCTTCAGCAAGGAGAACAGTGGAGCCAGCTCTTGCCTTGTCAAGCCGAGCAAAGGCCAGACCCAAGTGATGATCCCACAAATGCGTTGAATGTGCTCTAGAGCCTGTGGCTGTTCATTTATAGAAAAAATCTGTGGTGTTACAGTTCTCCCAGTGATGAGATACCCAAGGTATGTCCACAGTGCTGACATTTGTATTTTGTCCTGAGCAATTACAAAACCTGCTTTCTCAATAGTAGAAACAGTCTTTTCGAGAGCGGCACTAAGGTAACTTTTGGTGGCAGCACAAATAAGTATGTCATCCATGTAATGGACTATGATAGCTTCAGGAAACTGATTCCTGACAGGTGATAAAACCTGAGCAACCTACATTTGGCATAACACGGGGCAGTTTTTCAATCCTTGAGGATTGATACCCATTGATACCTTTTAAAAGTCTCACTTCTGTTCAGAGATGGTACTGAAAATGCAAATCTGAGGGCATCTCCTGGGTAAAGTGGGATGTTAAAGAAGCAGTCCTTGATAGCAAGGACAGCAAGCTGCCAATCGTGGGGAAGCATAGAAGGGGAGGGGAGGCCAGGCTGAAGGGGACCATATCCTCAATAACCTCATTAATTTTTTGAAGGTCTTGGAGCAGACGCCAACTGCTTTTGCCAAGCTTTCGGATGACAAAATCTGAGGTATTTCACGGGCTAGTTGATGTAACTAATTGCCCGAGTTGTTCTTGCTCCTTGACTGATTCGATGAGCGCATTTAATTTGTCTGATGGGAGGGGCCACTGATCCACCCACATCGGAACATCGGTTTTCCAATTCAATGGTGGGGAAATTCGCTCTGCAGTGGCCCATGCCAAAAATCCCACTTGGGGTCAGGGATATAAAGGCAGGCACCTCACTGGGATAAAACATCCCTGCCAAATAGGGAGATATTGGATGACACGACAAATGGTCAGATGGTGGAGACTTGCCCCTCAGGCCCCTCTACGCTTACAAGATGAGGACTTTGCATGGAATTGACAGCTCCACCAACACCGGAGATTGTGCCACAAGGGGACACCAGTGCCCAGTCGCGGGGCCACTTTGCCCTGGGGAGGATAGTAACGTCCACTCCTGTGTCAGCCATGAGACGAAGTTCAATGGATTTCCCATTTTTGGAAATACAAGAATCAATCAGGGGTTTGTCTTTACAAATCTAGTGACATGCAAATACATCAAAATTTGAATCAGGTTCAACCTCTGAATCCTGGCCGGTTAAAATTAACATTTGTGCAAAAGGTACAAATTTCAACAATGTAAATGGTGGATTGTAACAAACAACTGACACAGTAATTTCATTGCCTGGATTTACAGTCACAACTTCTGGTAATATACTTACCTGATCTGGAGTGTGTTCACTGTCCCCAAACAGCAGGACTGTAGTTGGTTGAGGGTGGAAAGGGGGCTCAAGGTACCCAGCTGGAACTCAAACTAGATCTTCGTCGGGGAAAAGCAGATGGACAGAACTTACTAACATTGGTCGGAGGCTTTGGGGAAAGTTCCGGTTCTGCGGAACAACTGGAGTCCGTCCTCATGACTGCGGTCCTCTGCGAGGAGCCTGTTGGGGCGGGGGACTCCTGGATGGCTGGCAGCTGAGGTGGGCTTTGCAGGCAAGGCCGGTAATTTGCTGTTGTCGCGCGGCGTGGCCCCATGCTCTGCTAAGCATTTCCCTGGGTCGGCTGATAATATTGCTGCTGAAAGTTGTATGTGGGCCGATAGGGCTGTTGGAAAGGAAGAGGCCTAGGAGGTGGAACATAGTTAATAAATTGTCCAACAGGAAGGTGAGGACAGTCTTTCTGGAAATGTCCAAGTTGGCCACAGTAAAAGCAACGGAAATTGCTAATGTTTGTCATGGCTTCCCTCACTCCCTTGCTCACTGCAAAAGACACCAGGGCCAGCACTTTGGGGACAGAGGCTCCTGTTCAGGGTGGTGGCACTATGTCCCTAGCAACAAGCTGATAATGCAGCTATGGCAGGGATGTTGGACATGGCTTAGGGATGGCTGATGAGAGGCGCAGGTGCAGGTACATGTCTCCCTGATGGAACTCTTTGGCCGGTCTTGTGAAGCTGCAGAGACGCTCCTGTGGAGAGAGGAGGTGGCTGAGGCCCCAGCTGCCAGTGGCACACAGGGACCCTCCTGCACAGCAGGGCCCAGAGCTGGCAAGGCTCCCCAGCATGGCTGGAGCTGCTGGCACAGCTGGGCCCAGCTGGACAGCTGCCCCTCAAGGCCCTGGCCAGCAGGGCACGGCTCTGGGCAGGGTCCCTGGCCAGGAGCGGGCCCCACAGCGCCTCTGCCTTTCAAGGGCAATCTCGGCCCTGCTCTTTCTCCTCCCCACCTCCCTCTGCCTCTGCCCCGAGCCCCTGGGGCTGCTCTTGGCCACAACTGCTAATCCGTGATTGTTCTCTCAGCAAAGGGGCATCGAGAAGTTGCCTCCAGCATGCAGCGTGATCTCCACACAGTGACGGACCAGGACTTCCAGTCAATCCATCTCTCAATCCCAGTGTCCATGGGAGCACAGTTCAGAAGCGTTTCCATGCTGTGCTGGCTTGCCCACGTGCTTTAGGGAAGTGGGCATTGCAAGGAGCTCCTTCCTCAGTGGGAGCAGGCACGGCCTCAGCTGCAGCCCCGGTGCTGCCTGTGGCGCAGGGAGCGGCCGTGGCTGTCCCTGTGCTCGGCTGCAGCACAGGGCCAGGCCGGAGCGGGGCCCTTGTGCCTCCGCTGCTGCTCGGCAGCACCGCCGGAGCCCGGGGCCGCGGCCCTTCCCCGCCGGGGCCGGGACCTGCCCGACAAGGGCGCGGCGGCTCCAGAGGCCCCGCCCGACCCCCAAGGATGGGCTCCGCCCGCCCGCCGGCCGCAAGGCTTGGCAGGAAGCTTTCTGCCCACTTTGCACAGCCTCCACCCAGAGTGGCCCTTTGCTGCGCTGAGGAGACTTAAAAACCCCGCTGCACATCTCATGAGGGATCCCTGCACACCTTAGTAGAGACCATCAAGACTCCTTTGTGCCTCCTGAGGGATCCCTGCACCCCTCAGCAGAGACCCCAAAATATCCCTCTGTGCCTCGCAGAGAATCAGTGTTCACCAATGCAGAGACCCCAGGGCAGCCTTGTGTGCCTCACAAAAGACCACAGCCTCCTGCCCACCTTAGGAAGGACTCAGCTCCTCTCCAGGCCTTGACGGCAAGCACTAAACCGCCACGTTAATCACAAGGTACTCAAGCCCCTGCCAGCCTTACGGATGTCTCCAGTCCCCTGTATGCCACAGAAGAGATCTCAAATCCCCTGAGAACCTCACGAGGAACCCCAGCCCCATGCACCACTCTACAAAGCACGCAAAGCCCTGCATGCCTTCCTGCAAAACCCAACACCTACAAAACCCCCCCTCCAGCTGGTGTGCCGCATGAGGGACCCTGGCCTACTGCCATCCTTACAGGCTTTTATATGGCATGCCCAATGCCCGGCATGCCATAGAAAAGCCTGGCTTGTCATTAACTCTAGCCAGCAGTGTGTTCCCTGGCAGAAACCAATTCCCTTCTGGGCATGGGGAAGACGTGTTGTGGTGCCGGCTGCATCTGTGGGAGCAATGGGGAGCGTGAGCCCGTGCTGTGCTGCACTGCTGAGCTGGCAGCACGGTGAATACGGGCAGGACATTCTCTGTTTCCCCCAGAGCTGGGGCCTGCAGGCACCTTGCCGGCCCTTGGCACAGGCTGTGCCAGCCAACAAAGCCCAGCAGGCCGGGAGGAGAGCCCGGGGGCAGCGCAGCTGCTTGGGCAGCGGCTGCTGCCAGGGTCATGGGCCAAAGCCATCCCTGAGCAGCCACTGCCACCCCTGGCCCTCCCTGCCCCGTGACAGCTACCCCAGCCCCAGGGGACAGGCTCAGGCCCACTAAGGACACACTGGAGCCTTGCTCTCCCTCTCTGTCCTTTCCCCACCATGGGCACCCCATGCAGTCACTCCCAGGTTTCAGGATGTGTCCCCATGGAGGGACCCCAGCAGGACTGCTCAGAACCCGAGTGCCCTGAGCCTGCTTGGGATAATTCCCCTGAGCTGTGCTGGTCTTGTCTGGGCTGTGTAAGACTAAACATTAAGAATTAAAGGCAATTTTACTTTTATTGCCCAAGTGTCAGAAGATTCTAGGTTTCCTTAACTGTAAAACTACTTTGTCAAATGCAGAACTGTTGGAGGAAAGGGGAACAAATATCTGGTGTCCGTATTCTATGAAAAACTCTTCTCAATGCTACAAAGGAAAAATATATCTAAATGTTTTAAAATGAAAGACAAAGATAACATGAGGGTGCTGTTGGTCTGATGAGCCCCATGCCCAGCTGCTGCCTGCCCATGCCTGGCTGTGCCCAGACGAGCAGCTCCGCCAGTGCTGGTGGTAGCACACAGACACCTGAGCTGAAGCTGGACTCAAGCCTGTGATAGATGAATAATGCGACAGTTGACTCTCACAATTAAAGGATAAATATCATGCATATATGTTAAGAGAAGTTTTATATATATATAGATATGTTTTACCCCCTGTTGTGTTGTTATCTTGGGATTACCTGAGTTTGAGACATTTAAGAGGGTCACCTTGCTACGACAGCAGCACCTGACCTCCAATCGAGATGTAAGGAAGTAAACTCCAGCACTGGACATCAAAGAAGGAGTCGATAGACAGAACATTAAGAAGGGCAAAAGAGTTAAAAGGTGAGACATCCATTGCGTGCATGAGAATGTGGTGGGAAAAATCCTCTACTCCCGGCACAGTAACATTGTCTTTATTCAGTGTCCTGTTATATTTCTAATAAGGTTTTTAATAAACATCTAAAATTTTTACAAGTAAATATAACTTTTTGAATAATCCATTCCCTGGCTAGAGGGCTGCACCTCCTATCCTGGATGGGCAGCTTGGTCATTCCCTTCAGGGAGAGACGGATCTGTTCTAGACAGTGGTTGTAGCATACTTCCAGCTACAAGCTGGTAATACACCTGTGGTAAGGACAACGGACACTGGCACGGAGATGCATGATGACAGGCCAAGTTCTCCATGGCTGAGGTATTAGGCCGGTCTTGTGAAGTGGGAGAGGTGCTCCTGTGGAGAGAGGAGGTGGCTGAGGCCCCAGCTGCCAGTGGCACACAGGGACCCTCGTGCACAGCAGGGCCCGAGCTGGCAAGGCTCCCCAGCACGGCTGAAGCTGCTGGCACAGCTGGGCCCAGCTGGACAGCTGCCCCTCAAGGCCCTGGCCAGCAGGGCACGGCTCTGGGCAGGGTCCCTGGCCAGGAGCGGGCCCCAGAGCGCCTCTGCCTTTCAAGGGCAACCTCGGCCCTGCTCTTTCTCCTCCCCACCTCCCTCTGCCTCTGCCCTGTGCCCCTGGGGCTGCTCTTGGCCAGGCAGCCTCAGTGGGAGCCAGCTCTGGCTGCAGCCCCAGCGGGGCCCCCAGGACAAGGCCCAGCAATTGAGAGGCCAATGGAAGCACTGGGCAGCAGCAGAACCCTCAGCAGAGTTATTTGGACAATCATGGACTGGCCACAACCCCACTGCAGCCTCAATGGGAATGTTCCCCGACCACGTTAGACTTTCAAAAGAAACTGTTTGAGGGGGAGAGCAACAAAACACTCACTGTTTTCTGTTCCAGGAATACCCAATTCCAAAGCAGCACAACATGAAGACAAGCTCCAAAGAAAGCACGCCTGCCAGTAACCCTAGCCAGCAGCCTGTTCCCTGACAGAAACCCCTTCCGAGGCCATCCTGGGCATTGGGAACAGGTCTTGTGATGCTGGCTGCATCTGTGGGAGCGATGGGGAGTGTGAGCCCGTGCTGTGCTGCACTGCTGAGCTGGCAGCACGCTGGATATGGGCAGGACGGTCTCTGTTTCCCCCAGAGCTGGGGCCTGCAGGCACCTTGCCGGCCCTTGGCACAGGCTGTGCCAGCCAACAAAGCCCAGCAGGCCGGGAGGAGAGCCCGGGGGCAGCGCAGCTGCTTGGGCAGTGGCTGCTGCCAGGGACATGGGCCAAAGCCACCCCTGAGCAGCCACTGCCACCCCTGGCCCTCCCTAACAAATTCTAGGTTACATCTGTGAATTGCATGCTACACTTTCCTTCATGTTTTTCCCAATACCAGGAAGTTTCTGTATATAGTAACGCCCTTGAGAATCTCTAATTATTTTCAGGGGGTTTTTTTTTTGGTTTTTTTTTTTTTTGTTTTTTTTTTTTTTTTTTAATTGAGACAGATGAAACAACCTTATTGGTTTTAGTTTTGGCAGGTCTGTTTTTTTTCTTTGCATGATGGTTTACTTATTATCTACATTTAAGCTTGTTTTTATTTATGGGTTTTTTGTTCCCCAAGCAATTATTTTGACAGTCTTTTGTTCACTTCTTACTTAATGTTCCATAGATGAATAGTTTGGACTCTCTTTTTATAGGAAAATAAAGATCTCAGAAAGCTCTATTTTTAATTTTGATAACATTCTCTCTCCCCGCTCCTAGCCTTCACAATGATCGTTTTTGAAACATCACTGAGGATAGGTAGAGTTATTTGGGAAATAACCAATAGGCCTGGCTTAACCTGGGTATTGGATTATTATTTTCAGTGCTATAAACCTACATTGCTTCAAGGTTCACACCACGGTCCTGATTTGTGGCTCAATGCATGGACGCCTGTCTGAATTAAAAGAATGTTTGTGAGGCAGCTGAAGAGCTTAGACTCCAGAGATTAAAATTCCTGGGAGGAGGAGGTGGAGGAAGAAAGGATAAAATCCTGATTCAAAGGGTTTTTTCTCACTTTTAGTATGCCAGAAGTATGGTAGACTACACCTGTCTTCAAATGTCATTTGGTTACAGAACAGCTCTCTACAGTGTCAGACTCCAGGAGAAATGACTGAACACTTTGCCTCCCAATGCATCAGCTTTAATTCTAGTGAGAGGTAGGCCTTAATTACAGTCCAATTGGAGCAAATCAACAAAGCAGTCTAGCCATTGTGTGAATGGCAAGAGGAATTTGCTTGTGAACAGATGACTATGTCCCACTCAGTAATGAACAAAATTTGCCCTGACTTGGAAGAAAGTAGACAAGGAGCAATGCAGTATTTGGGGTTTATCCAGGGATAAATGGGGCAAGAAGCTGTAACAACTTAACCTGTTTTACAGAACACAAGTACTGATACGGCCAATAATGCACCCACATGAAGGGATCTTCAGGACATTCCTTTATTTCTCTAACCAGGAATGGGCAGCAAAATGCTGGCATTTATCAGAACTGGAAGCCGTGTTCCTCTCCTGTTTCTCCTTGAGCACACTGTGTGTTATTTGCAGACTTCACTGTCCAGCCCATCAATCCTCTCGTGGCCAATTGCTAAATGGCACAAGTACCAAAATACAGGTGCCAGCATAATCAGCCCAGCACTAATGCAGCACTGCTTTGATGGTGCACAGGAGCACAGAATGGCTTGGCTTGGAAGGGACATTTAAAGGCCATCTAGTCCCAATGGCCTGGAGTGAGCAGGGACACCTTGAACTAGGTCAGGTTGCTCAGAGCAGGAGCTTGAATGTCTGCAGGGATGGATGTCCACTTCTCTGGGTAACCTGTGCCAGGGTTTCATAACAAACAGTGTAAAAAATGTGTTTCTTTCATCTAGTCTGAATTTACCATCTTTTAGATTAAAACCATTCCCCCTCGGTTTGGTCACAAAAGACTCTATTAAAAATTCTGTCCCCATCTCTTTACAAGCCCCCATAAGGCCCTGAAAGGCAGCAATCAGGTGTCCCTGGAGTCTTCTCTCTTCCAGGCTGAACACTGCCAGCTCTCCCAGCCTGTCTCCAAAGCAGAAGGGCTCCAGCCCTCAGAGCATTTAGTCCCTCCTCTGGACTAGATCCAACAGGACCGTGTCCTTCCTGTCTTGGGGACCCAGAGCAGGATGCAGTACTCTGTCGTGGTAGAGACTGAGACACTACAAAGCAACACAGTCCATTTCCAGAAGGCTTCAAACCCTGTTTTTATTCTAGCCTGCATGCTTTTTCTGCATTTTTACAAAGCTCTTAACTTTATACTTTACTCATTGGTCGCGAGATACAAGCAAAATACTCATTGGAATAGGGAGTTGCAGGTTTCTTTTATTTATCCTTTCTTTCTTGGTTTCTATGATCAATGACATAGAAAATTGCTGGAAAGCTATTTTAGTTGTAAACATGGATCCTCCTACCTAACTTCTCGATGGCTCACAGAGGTCACTGTAAAACGTCTTCCACATTACTCCAGGTGGGGTCCCACCAGAGCAGAGGGGGGGAGTCACCTCCTTCAACCTGCTGGGCACTCTCCTTTGGATGCACATGGCTGGCTCATGTCCAGCCTCTCTTCTAGCAGCAACCCCAAGTCCTTCTCGGCAGAGCTGCTCTGCATCCCTTCATGTCCCAGCCTGTGAGATCAGCTGAGCTGGGACTGTGTCACAGCCCTTGGGCAGAGCAGCTGGGCAGGATGAGCTCCCTTCCGAAGAAAGCAGAACCCACTCCAAAGATCTCCACCCTGGCCATGAGGTCACAGAAGGCTCTGAGATCACAGAGGTGCCAGAGCCCCGTGGTTGCAGAGCAGCACAAGGAGCCAGCAGTCAGTCCCTGAGCACAACTGTTGCGGCGGCAGCAGCAGCGGTGGCAGCAGCGGTGCTGACATTGGGACAGCGGTGTCAGGACAGAGGTGGCAGCAAGAGCTGCGGGACTGGCAGAGGACAAGGCACCATGGCCCTTGCTCTGCACCTCTTCCTCCTGCTCCTCCTGGCCGTGGCCCTGCCTGCCAGGGCTGCACAGGCTGCTCCACTCCAAGTGTGGCGAGCAGGTGAGCCGGCAGCCTGGCTGCCCTTTCCCGGGACAGCGCTCCCTGCTCCCCGGGAAGCGCTGGGGATGGTTTTGCCCAGGGCTTTGGGGAGGGTTTCCTCTGTGGGAGGGAGAGAGCCCCCATGGTCCCTGGGCTCCTCCAGCCACCACTCCAGGGATGTTGCACAGGGCCTGCAAAGTGGGTGGAGAGTGACCAGAGCCAGTCCAGAGCTCCCCAGGCCCGTGTGCTGCTTTGGCCTTGTCCACTGACAACTGGCAGCCAAGGCCTTACCCGACCCCCTTGCAGTGCCCAGTTCTCTAAGGCAGAGGAGGATCCCAGCACACCATGGAAATGGGTCTGATCTGATCTGTGCTCCCCTCTAGATGAGCATGCTAGGAAGGCTTCTCCAGCAGCTTGGCTTAATGATGATTTCCAGGGTCTTAACCCTCCACCAGGTATGTTTTCAATGTTGGTAAAAGAATAATCATTGAGAACCTTGCAGGAATCAGGTGACAGGAGCTTCTGTGGCTGTTGAGTTTCAGGTGTGTCTGCAGGAAAGACTTTTCAGGCTCCTTTCCTGGTTGCTGCACACAAGCCCCGCTCCCATGGCACGGGTGAGTAGTGTGTGACTGCTGACCCCGCAGGCTGAGCCCTGGTTCAGTGGGATCCATTCACCTGAAATGCAAATGCTTTTCTTAAGGTCCTCCGAGAAGGAGGAACAAACCTGGAGGAGACAGGAAGTCCCTGGAGGCATCCAAACAGATGGACAGGATCTGGAGTGACCTGGAGAGACAACGTGGTGGGTGCATTTCCCTCATGCTTCCCCCTGGGACTCAGCAGCCGGGGGCTTTGGCTGCACATCTGGACACGCCGTGCCCGGCACAGCGGGAAGGGATCCATGGCAGCCTCGCTGCCCCGCTGCTGCTGCTGCTGCTGCTTTCATGCCCTGCAGGGCTGTTTCCCAGCCTGGCCTGGCTGCAGCTTCTGCCCAGCCTCTGCAGGAAGGCATTTGGCATCAGCTGCCAGGGAGCCCAAACTGCACCATGGCCCACCCTGAGATCCCCTGCACTTTCCCAGTCTGTGAGCGCATCTGGAGGGGCAGTTCTTTGGAGGAGGAAGGGCCCTGGTCTTTCTCCTTAATCTTATCCATTACTTAAACAAGCATTGCCTCCTGAGGATGCCACATTCCCATTGGGAAACAAACCCACCTGATTCAGCTGTCCTTTTTCCTTTCTGCAGACATGGAAGGAGAGAGTGTGCTGACAGCTGCATTTCCCGGAGGAAGCAGTGGCTCCATGGCAGCCTCTGCCCCAGGAAGGGAGGCGATGCCAGGCAAAGGCCCCGGAGGTAATTGCTGTGCCTCTGGGCCTGAGCCCTGCTGAGGCTTCAGCTGCCCTCTCTGCTGCTTGGCAGTGCAGGCACACAGCATTACCTGACCCCCTTGCAGTGCTTGGTTCCCTATACAAGGGGATCCCAGCACAGCATGGAACAGTTCCCATCTGTGCTCCTTTCTAGACTGGGAACGTGACTTCCATCACTGGGAAACGCTGTTAAAGCACAGTTTAAGGATGTTGGAGCTTGGTGATGGTAGGTTTTCAGCAACTCTTTGCTAACAGAGCAATCATTGTCCAAGTGTAATCATTGTCCAGAGTGATATTCCTCTGTCATTTCCCTTAAGATCCTCCGAAGTTTGATGGATTCTGGAAATCCTGGCCTCCAAATTTCTACTCTTGTACCCTACAGTGATCCCACAGGATTGCTGTCAGTGGGAGGAAGGAGCGTTTAGCTGTCCATCTTCCTCCCGTGTGCAATGCCAGTGTGTCCTTCCATGTGCTCTGTGCAGCCAGGGAGAAGGGCAGAGAGGGAAGGGGCCGGGCCCAGGGCTGTGCCCCGGGGCTGAGCCTTTGGCAGCTCCTTTGCCAGCCCCAGGGAGCCTGAGCTGCTCCTGCTGCCACTGCCACACCCTGGCCCTGCCTGGGGCTGGCTTTAGAGCTGCTGGCAGCTCCAGGGAGTCCTTTCTGCCCCAACTGCCCTGCAAGGGGCTCCTTCCATGCCAGTGTGGGGCCACTGCAGGCACGTGCTCCCCATGCCCCTGCTCCTGAGTGGGAGGCAGAGCTGAGGGAGTGCCTTGGAGGGCACCAATCACCCAGGTGCCCTTACTGCCACTCGGGCCTGAAGGAGAATCTTCAACAGTGTCACAGGAGCTGTTCTGTCCGTCCTTTGCAGGTGAACCTGATGATGAAGACAATCCTGATGACGAAGATAATACGTTTGATGAAGATGATCTGGATTCCCAATGTGTACCCATTACTGAGCCTCTGGGAGATGCTGAGGGTAGGTCAAGGCCTTTTCCCTGGGAGAGCTGCCAGCTCAGAGCCCAAAGCTTGGCCAGGGGGGCATCACTGCAGGTGCCAGCACAGAACCAGGCACGTGTGTGCCCTCGCCCTGCGCGATCCCCTCACCGCTCCTGCGGCTCAGTGGTGCCCGTGCAGATCAGCAGAGATGGCAGAAGCTTCTGTGGCTGTTGAGTTTCAGGTGTGTCTGCAGGGAGGACTTTGGTGGATGCTGCACACAAGCCCCACTCCCATCGCAGGGGTGAGTAGTGTGTCCCTGCTGTCCCCACAGGCTGGGACTTCGTTTTGTGGGATCCATTCCTGGGAAACGGAAATATTTCTCTTAAGGTCCTCCAAGAAGGAAGAAGAAACCTACAGGAGCTCGTAAGTCCCTGGACATTTCCAAACATCTGGAACAAAAACAGAGTGGCGTGGACAGCCAGCGTGGTGGGTGCATTTCCCTCAGCCTTCCCCTGGGACAGAGTAACCGGGGGCTTTGGCTGCACATGTGGACACACCGTGCCCGGCACAGCGGGAAGTCATCCATGCACCACAGTCCATGCACACCCTAAGATCCCCCTGCAATTTCCCAGACTCTGAGCATATCTGGAGGGGCCTGCTCTTTGCAGGAGAGAGGGCCCTGGAGCAGCTCCAAAATCCTGGCCATTTTCCTTGTCCTTATCCATGTCTTTGACAAGTGTTACCTGGAACAGAAGGGCACAGCACAGAGGAATTATAGCATGCAGGGTCAGGGGTTTGGGTACTGAGCAGTCCTGTGCCAAGGGGCAGCAAAATGCCTGCAGGCCCCAGATCTGGGGGAAACAGGGAGTGAGGACGTCCTGCCCGTATGCACCACGCTGCATTTCAGCAGTGCAGCACAGCACGGGCTCACGCTCCCCATTGCTCCAACAGATGCAGCCGAGAACTCAACAGATTGGAAAAGCATGAGAAGAACTTTCAGCTCGGAAACATCCTTTTTGATTACGTTGATGGCCATTGTGGCACCTGCAGCACTGTCCCTGATGATGTGCTATGCCAGAATCTGGTATTGCTCGAAGAGAAAACGGTGAGTGTTTCGCGATTCTCTGTCTCAAGCAGCTTCCTTTAAAGGCTGCTCATAGTCAGGGAATATTCCCAGAGAGTTTGCAGTGGAGCTGTGGCCAGTCCCTGGTTGTCCAGATATCTCTGCTGAGGGTTCTGCTGCTGCCCAGTGCTTCCATTGGCCTCTCAATTGCTGGGCCTTGTCCTGGGGGCCCCGCTGGGGCTGCAGCCAGTGCTGGCTCCCACTGAGGCTTCCTGGCCAAGAGCAGCCCCAGGGGCACAGGGCAGAGGCAGAGGGAGGTGGGGAGGAGAAAGAGCAGGGCCGAGGTTGCCCTTGAAAGGCAGAGGCGCTCTGGGGCCCGCTCCTGGCCAGGGACCCTGCCCAGAGCCGTGCCCTGCTGGCCGGGGCCTTGAGGGGCAGCTGTCCAGCTGGGCCCAGCTGTGCCAGCAGCTCCAGCCGTGCTGGGGAGCCTTGCCAGCTCTGGGCCCTGCTGTGCAGGAGGCTCCCTGTGTGCCACTGGCAGCTGGGGCCTCAGCCACCTCCTCTCTGCACAGGAGCACCTCGGGAGAGGAGTTGGAAGACGGTGGCTGCACCTCACACCCAGCCAGCGTGAGCAGCTCCTCCAGCAGCAGGGACGGCCTGGACAGCCCTCTCAAATGTTCTGTGAAGAGGAGCCCAGAACAACTGTCTACACGGAAACCTCCTTTTACCCCGTAGATCCCACTGCCACCTGCTCTCCCCATGGGCCTCCCCAAGCTGCCTTCATCCCTTTTTTTCTCTCCGTCTGTCCCATCCCAGCCAACTCGAGTTCCTCTAGGGACCCCAGGATCAGCCCAGCACCTTCCAGCCCCTCCGGAGACCAACACATCCCTTCCTCTGCCTCTGAGACCCCTTGCCTTGCCCTCTAGGAATCACTGAAGGCGACACCCCACCCCACCGCCCCCCACCCTCCCCACTCCCAGTTGCAGGGTAGGCAGCGGCCCATTCTTCTGTTGAAATAAAGAGAAGGATCTGTGTTGTGGTTTCAAAGCAAAACCAGTGAGAGACTCCAAGTCAGAAATACAATTTATTAGAAAAAGGGAAAAAAAAAAACAAAATTCATGCAATAATACAAAAGAAAAACCACTGACAGGGTCAGAATACAGCCTGCTGACACCCTGCTAGTTAGGGTGGTGGTAGCAGTCCAGATGAAATGGACTTGTGGAAGTGGTGATCCTGTAGAAACAATCTGGTAGCTTTCATCCTCTGGAAAAGCAGTGGGTAAGGGCGGCGGTTCCTCTGGGAATCCAGTGGAAAGACTGCTTGTTGTGTCCCAAAACCCAGATTATATCCAGCTGGGGATGCTTAGCTCCTCCCCCATGGGCAGAGCATCTCACAGTGGGCTGATAACATTCTGCCTCATGCTGTGGGTCCTTGATTAGCCATGAAACAGAAATGGCTCTGGGAGGGAGTTATCTCTGAGTCATGTGGCAAGACATTGATGGACCCATTAACAGGAGATAAGGAAGAAACAATGCCTCTCCTGGTTTCAGCAGCTCTTGAGGATGGGAATAGAACATAATTTTATATTATAATCTAGGACATAATCTAACCCTTATTCTATTACCATCTATACCCAAGCCAATATCCTCTTACTATATATATGTATCTATCTATCTATATATATTATATAAAATGAAACTTTACACACAATTCTTGCTTAAAATTAGGTTAGATTTCCTTGTGGTACACAACAACTTTCCTTGTCCTTCTGCATTACCTAGCCAGTGCAACCAGGTCCTTGAGCAAAAATACCCACAGATGGGTTTGCCCCTGCTTGTGGTGGGATTAATCCAAACAGTCTTTCCTAAAATACCTTTCATGTGTATCACAGGAACTTTGTCTCCATCCCCTGTGTGCAGGGGTTCAGACTGGGCAGCACCAGGATTGATAGGTCCTCAGGTTTTGACCATCCAGATGGCTTTTGCTAAGTTCAGTTCCCAGTTCCTGAAGGTTCCTCCACCAAGTGCCTTCAGGATAGTTTTAAGTAGTGCGTTGCATCATTCAACTTTCCCGGCAGCTGGTGTGTGATAGGGGATATGATATGTCCTTTCAATGCCATGTTCTCTGGCCCAGGTGTTGATAAGGCTGTTCTTGAAATGAATTCCATTGTCTGACTCAATTCTCTCAGGGGTGCCTTGTCTCCACAGGATTTGCTTTTCTAGGCCCAAGATGGTGTTCCAGGCAGTAGCATGAGGCACAGGGTAGGTTTCCAACCACTCTGTGGTAGGTTCTACCATGGTCAGCATGTAGCGCTTGCCTTGGCAGGTTTGGGGAAGCGTGGTGAGGTCAGTTTGCCAGGCTTCCCCATACCTGTACTTCAACCATCGCCCACCGTACCACAGAGGCTTCACCCGCTTGGCCTGTTTGATTGCAGCGCAGCTCTCGCAGTTGTGGATGACCTGTGAGATGTTGTCCATAGCAAGGCCCACCCCTCGGTCACGGGCCCATCGCTATGTTGCATCTCTCCCCTGACGACCAGAAGCACCGTGGGCCCAACGAGAGAGCTAGGAATGATTCTCCCTTGTGCTGCCAGTCTAGATCCACCTGTGATACTTTCACCTTGGCAGCTTGGTCCACCTGTTTGTTGTTGTGATGCTCTTCATTAGCCCGACTCTCGGGTACATGCACATCCACATGTCGAATCTCACGATCAGCCTCTCTACTCGGGTGGCAATGTCCTGCCAAATCTTGGTGGCCCAGATGGGTTTCCCTCTGCGCTGCCAGTTGGCCTTTTTCCAGCAATGCAGCCATCCCCACAGAGCATTAGCTGCCATCCATGAATTGGCGTAGAGATAGAGCCTCAGCCACTTCTCTCGTTTGGCAATAGCCAAAGCCAGCTGGACGGCTTTAAGCTGTGCAACCTGACTTGATCCAGCTTGTCCCTCAGTAACTTGTGCAACTTGTCCTGTGGGGTTCCACGCTGCAGCTTTCCATTTCCAGTTAGTGCCTATAATTCAGCAGGAACCATTACAGAAGAGGGCATATTGTCTGATAGGCTCCGGTAGCTCACTATATGGTGGGGCTTCCTTGGCACATGCCACTTGCTCCTCTTCTTCTTCAGAAGACAATCCAAAAGTCTCCCCTTCAGGCCAGTTTGATAGAATTTCCCAAATGCCAGGGCCATTCGCATTTCCAATCTGGGTGCGCTGCGTGATGAGGGCAATCCATTTGCTCCATGTGGTGTCAGTGGCGTGATGTGTGGAGGGAACATTTCCTTTAAACATCCAGCCCAGCACTGGTAGCTGGGGTGCCAGAAGCAGCTGCGTTTTGGTGCCAGTTACTTCTGAGGCAGCTTGAACTCCTTCATAGGCAGCCAAGATTTCCTTCTCTCTGGGAATGTAGTTTACTTCAGAGCCTTCATAACTCCATCTCCAGAATCCTAGTGGTCAGCCTTGAGTCTCACCAGGCACCTCTGCCAAAGACTCCAGGACAAACCATGGTTCCCAGCTGCAGAGTAGAGCACATTCTTCACCTCTGGTCCCATCCTGACTGGGCCAAGAGCTACCGCATGAGCGATTGCCTGCTTAATCTGGGCAAGGACTTGTTGCTGTTCAGGACACCAGTGGAAATCGTTCTTCTTGTGGGTGACAAGGTAGAGAGGGCTCACAATCTGCCTGTCCTCGGGAATGTGCATTCTCCAAAAGCCTACGGCACCTAGGAAAACTTGTGTTTTCTTCTCCTTGGTAGGTGGAGACAGAGCGGTGATCTTGTTGATTAACAGGAGATAAGGCTCCTGGTTTCAGCAGCTCTTGAGGATGGGAATGGAATACATGTTTATACTGTAACCTAGGACAAGCGGTCACCCCATTGTCCAGGTGGCAGCAGCAGCAAAGCCCACCCAGCACCAGCACTGACTGAGCTCCATGCCCAGGAGGAGCCGTGGATGCCCACGGTGTGGGCAGGCAGAAGCCAGCCAGGGGCTGCTGTTGAAATGGAGGTTTTGGGGGGTTCAATTAAGTTAGCAATATATGGACTAAGCATTTAAATTTTAAATTGTAGAATTATATGTTGAATTTTAACCTTTTACTTAAGAAAACTCTGCCAAGGTACAAAGGGCATAGGAAAATGCAAATTTCTGAAGCTTCTTGCTATGAAGGACAATACCAGTGTCATAAACAGGGCAGGAGATCTTTCTCCTTTTTAATGCCTTTATTAAAAAAATTCAGCTCAGGTTGGGGAGAAACAACAGGTCGCCCGCACCCCCGCTGCTGCCAGGAGTGGCACGGAGGAGGAGGATGATGCAGCTGTGTCCGCTGGTATGCAGGGAGAGCTGGGGCTTCCGTCCTCGAGGGAGTAGTGGGAATTCTGCTTTTTTGGTCTAACATTACAGGTCCTCTTTCTAGCTGACATCCTTTCAGGTTAGGGTGAAAAGTAAAAAGGATCTTAGCAGATACTAAGGATTAAGTTCCTCACTTTTAGACATTACTTAGGTTTAATAATTCCATGTTGGCTTCTTGTTTTTAGGGTTTTTTTTCCTGGAAAATTGCAAAATTTGGTGAAATGCATTCTCATCTGCATACCAGCTCTGATGTCACCTCCCCCTGCTACCTTCAGGCTCCTGGGAAGCAGCAGGGGGACAACTGCGCTTGATTTCTAACCATTGACAGGTAATTGAAGAAAAACTATTAACAAGAGGTGATTGCTACATGAAGCTAGCAACAACAAATAGTCAACATTTCAACTCACAACAACTGGCCCAACCTGTTTAACTTTGCAGCCTTAAAAAAAATGGGTAATCTGTTGGGGCGAACACCCCAGGTGTGGAGACACGAGGCTTGACTCCATTTCAGAAGGCTGATTTATTATATATTCTATTAAAATACTACAGTAAAACTATACAAAAACAACAGAGAGGAAAAAATGACCAGAAGGCTACAAAGAAGAAGAATAGAATAGAATGCATAACAAAAATCTTGTGACTGCTCACAGGCTCAACACAGTTGGCTGTGATTGGTCATCAAGTGAAAACAATCCACATGGACCAATGGAAGATGCACCTGTTGCATTCCACAGCAGCAGATCGTTATTGTTTACATTTCTTTCCTGAGGCCCTCAGCTCCTCAGGAGGGGAAAAATCCTAGGAAAGGATTTTTAATAAAATATCATAGCTACAGATCACTTTTTTACTCATAACACCAGGAGAAGACCAGGGAATGCAGGAAGCCTAGACTAAGGAGCTCCTCTGTCTCCAAGCTGATCCAACCAACAGACGTACTCAGATAAGCACCAGGGGACCACAGTGCACGCACAATAGAGAAAAGTTCAAAAGTTCAGTCATGAGGAAGACCACAGCCTTCGGCCTCAGAGAACACCAAAGACCCCAGTGTGACCACCACAGGAAACAACGCGTGCCTGATGGAGAAGGAAGACTCGCTCACAATATGATGATCGACAAGTCTCGTCTTTATTCCCGAATCACCGATTATTATACACCTTTTAATTAGTTCATGCATAGTGCAAAATCCCAGCTCACCATTGGCTAACTAGCTATCAGCTATCTACGTGCTGTTTTTGGTATAACTATCACCACTTTCCCAGGCTATCCCGCTCCACCACCTGTGTCTGTGCATTACTTCATCCGTGGGCCAAGGACACAGTTTAATTATAATGGCAACTCCCCTCATTTTCTATCTTGGTCAAATTAATCTCACTGTGAGCTTTAGCTCGGAGCCAGCTTGTTACAAAGCTCTCAACATTTCCCCCATTTTCTTTTTGGGCTAGAAGTGTTGTTTTCCAAGCCTTTTCTATCGTCTGACTCACCATTCTTTGTATGCAATTAAGCAAGCATGGTAATACAAGCATTAACAATACTATCACACCTAATATCCCTATAGCATACATGATCATTGTTCTCAGCCAAGGGCCTAGCCCCAGGCTCTTTAACCATCCTTCTGATCCCAATCCATCATCCTCTTTCAGGGCATGTAACCGTTTCTGGAGCTCTTTAATTTTTGCATGTATTGATACAGAATGATCCAATAAATTCATACAACACATGCCCTCAAATTCCTCACAACCATGGCCTTGAGCTAATAATAAGAAATCGATTGCTGCTCTATTTTGCAATACTGCGTGATTTACACTTTGTACATCTTGAGACAGCATGTCCAATACCTGGGAGGTGGCGTTCAGCTCGTCTTTGGCCCAGCAGCCTAATTGCTTGGCCAAATTCATGGCCTTATTCGCTGCCCCTCCAGGTAAAAGTGTGGCTACTACTACCTGTTTCAGCTCGCTCCAGAATGTGGGTTGCCCTATTTGGCAGTCCCTCTGGAGCGAAAAGAACAGGACTTAAGTTGCTTGATGCAGTCGTCCAGTGCCTCCTCAACTCCACAGTCTTTTTTAATCAGTCCAACAATGGATGTCTGTGTGAGGGCCACAAGCTTTCGACAGCGCGAAGCTATTATGTGAGTACGCGCTTGCTTTTCTACTCGCTCACACAAGGTCTTAAGTTGCCAAGTAACACATGCCAAAATAATTTGCTCCGGGGCTTCATATAAGCCTAAGGATCCTCCCAAATCAAGCCCTGTAAAATCCCTTAGTGCTCGCTGCCACGAGTTCTGCAAGTTCCAGGAGAATCGGCAGCTTGGGCACCAGTTCTGCCGAACGGTCGATTGCTCCAACCAAAACACCTTATTACAGCCTCCACAGTCTAGAGCGATCCATGCAGCACATTTATTGTCCCCACAGTCCAGGCATGGCTGTGATTGAGGGGCTTTTACTTCTACCGTAAGGTCCTGACACCACTCGATCCAATCGTCAGGAAGATGAATGCAGGCACGTCGCGCGTCGTTAGAGTAGGGTTGGAGGCGTTGCAAATAGGGTCGCAATATCAGCGTCAGTTTGTTGTGCACCCTCTCTTTGTCCTCCGGTGACAAGGCCGCGACAGTCCTCAACATCTGGTACAGCTCGAGTCCACTTCGCGGGGATCCACAAGGGTCCTGTTGGAGAGGAAACACAAAGATATCCCCTCCCCCAGTATAGTACCCTGGCAGCTACTCCTGCTACATAAAGGGAGTCAGTCACAATATTCAAAGGACCTTTTAAATTCATCATTGCCCATACTACAGCTAAAAGTTCCAATGTCTGTAGACTGTCCCTGGCATCTGCATCTAACAAATGTTGTCACCACTGTCTTTGCTGTTTCCATGTCACGGCTGCTCTCCTGGACTTTTTACCAGCGTCCGTAAAGGCCGTGATAGCCCCCCTTAATGGTGACAGACTCTGAATGGGCTTTGTTATCCAGTCCCATTCTGTCATCCACTGGAGGGGACTAGGATGCATTTTCCCAGTCTCCACGACAGCTCCAGCTCCTAAAAGGGCTTCCTGGAGCTCCCCAGAGTTCACCAAATACCAGTCAAGCGTGTCCTTTTTAATGGGCAATCGTATTGTGGAAGGCTCTGCTCCTGTAACTTGGATTGCCCTAAAACGTCCTTTCTTTATGAGGGATGCAATCATTTCAATTTTCAGTCTCACAGTTTTCTGTTGCTGTAGCGGTGGAGAGAGCCACTCCAATACCCTGAGCTCCCCCGTTTTCTTTTCAAGCTGAGACAGGGCACCTGTTAAAACACAAACAAATCCCACATCCCTGCAGGACTGAAGAATCTTCTCAAAATCTTGGAGGTGAAAAATGGGTCCTGGTTTCATTTTGCAATGCTACATAAAGAAATGTTAAAATAAAAGTAATTAGGAATTAATTTAGATAATACACACAGTCAACAACACATACAAAATAAAAAAATTACTAAACACTGTAACACTGAACTCTTATCCCAGAGTCTGCGACAGCTGACAAACCTTAAAATGACAGAGAATTGGAGAAACCATGTCCGGATTCATGTTTCTCCAAATCACCTCTGAAAATGGCTCAGCTGTCATAGATGGTCAAATTGCCAAGTCAAAAGGACTTGAATACTTTTTGATGCAGAAAACATCTGGGTTGATTGTCAGTCACTCCATCCAAATAGAGCTAGAGCTTGGCCAGAGCCCAAACTCTAATTGGTGAGTGTCACTTAACACATTTTTTAAACAGGGCTTTTAAAAACAACTGTTATAAACAAGAAACCTTAGGGTTACAAACCAATCAAACCAGCAAATAATTGAATCCTTCTGAAGTTTCTGTCAAGACAGAGATTTTCCAAACACAGCAAACTTCTTGAATTCTCTGCCGGAGTATTCCTGTAATAATAATTAAAAGAACTACAAAACTGGCAATTTGGATAAAAACCCTCAGAAACATCAAAATAGTTAGGAAATAAAAAGACAGGATCTTAAAGAGACACGTGTCTTGTAGGTGATCACACAAAAAAATAGAAAAACACATGAAAGCTGGCTGTAAATACTGCAACAATATCTTAATAATAACTCTCATCACAAAAATCTGAAAACTCCTTAACAAGAAGTGCTTGAAGGGGTTAAGACAACCTTCCTAAAGTATTCATCTGGTATTAACAACAGTCACTATCTATCAGCATTACTTACAAAAACTAAAAATAACAAAGATTATAAACTTAATATCAATAATTCTTAAAACTTTGAATCTTGGATAGATATTTTAAAACAAAACTGAAAAAGATGACAGATAATCTTAAACACAAATAATTTCACTTAAATTAAGGATAGTCAAAATAATTAGCACATTTACATCCATTTATCTAATGCCATCTCTTAATGAATAGAAGAAAGCAAAGACTATAAAGCCCATAGTATACAGAAATATTACAGTTTAAATCTTCTCATATGTAGTCCAAACAGAAACTAGGAAGTTTACTTAGACTCTGCCCCCCTAAAAGGTTGTTCTCGCCTCAGGCAAGGGAAAGGAAATGAAGTCATCAAACTCAAAGCCATCAAACCCAAATACTCAATCACTTTTAGAAAAGCAAACACATTTACAAAAAAAACTGGTAAACCAACTGTAAAGTCTGTGGAACAGTTGGGTGAAATGCCCCGTATAACATCTGGATGAAGCACTGTGTGAATTTTCAGAAGTTTTCTATCCTGATCTTGAAGGAAATTCCTGACCTGTTTTTTCTCAGACACTTGTTTGAATTGCTGCGATGGGCTGTCTGCTGTGGTTGCTAGGCAGCTGTGACAGGGCGGTGCTTGAGGAATGTCTGCCCGCGCCCGTCTCCTGTGTGCTCCGGCACAGCCTCAGTCTGTGCTATCCCGGGGGTGCGGAAAGGAACGCTCTCGCCCGGACCCGCGCAGCCCCGATCTCCTTTGGGCTCCGCTCGGCCTGGATCTCCACTCGGGCTGGTTCCCCCTGGCTCTGCGCCAACATCCGCAGCCAGCGGGAGAATGTCCCACACCGCTGGTGCTTTTGTGCGCTTGCAAAAAGTGAAAAAGCCCTCCTAGCTCCAGCTTTCGGGTTTCGCGTTACTGGTGCGCGTCCACCGCCGCTAGCACCTATTCGGCTGCCGCGTCTCGCTTTGGCCGGCTTGGCCCTGGCCGGCACTTCCCTCACGATCTGTGCGCTTTCCCCACGGACAGCTGCCGTGCGAGTTTTTGTCACCGCGCGTGTCACTGGACCCGCGGTGCGCGTAACTGCCGCCGGCACCGAGTACGCCGCCTCCGCAGCGCTCGGTCCGTTCCGCCGCCGCAGCACCGGGAGCGCCGCCGGCATACGCGTTTTCGCCTCCGCGTCTGCCCCGGGCTGTCCCGCAGTGCGCGTAACCGCCCTCCTGGTCCCGAACTTACGCCACTCTGTTAGCTCATGGACCGTATGGGGGTTGAAAAACAACCCTGTAGCGTACCCGTAATCTAACAACTGTGGGAGCTCTCTCTGCAAGTCCATGTCTTTAATCTGCCGCTTTTTTAAAAAGCAAATAAATAAATCATATGCTGCTTGCCTTTCCATTTCTAATCAGCGCTGTTGCAAGGCTTACAGACTTCGGCAGCACGTAGGCTAGGACTATATTTATAGCTCCTAGGGCCGCGACCCGCAGTGGTCGTTTGCCGTCCCCCCCCTTGCTTCAGAAGGACCTGCTCCTACTTCCCCATCCGTGGCAGCCGTGTCTGTCCGTAGTCGTCGACGTCGGGGTCACCATTTGATGGAGAAGGAAGACTTGCTCACCATATGATGATCGACAAGTCTCGTCTTTATTCCCGAATTACCGATTATTATACACCTTTCAATTAGCTCATGCATAGTGCAAAATCCCAGCTCACCATTGGCTAACTAGCTATCAGCTATTTACGTGCTATTTTGGTATAACTACTTATTACTTTCCCAGGCTGTTTTTCTCCACCACCTGCTCGGTGCATTACTTCATCTGCGGGCCAAGGACACAGTTTAATTGGAAGGCAACTCCCCTCATTTTCTATCTTGGTCAAATTAATCTCACTGTGAGCTTTAGCTCGGAGCTAGCTTGTTACAAAGCTCTCAACACAGAACATATTTTCATTCTGAGTATCTTTCTGTAAATGAACCTTCTGTCTCAACCAGGAGGTATTTTTGACCAGCTGTTAAAACTTCAGAAGTACACCTAGAAAAGAGGCAAAGACAGTTTCCTGAAACATCTGCCTTTTATTAAAAGTCCATAATATGGGTCAAAAGAAGGGTGAAAAAACCAAATCAGTCCTTTTACTTCTTCAGTATGTGATTTCACAGATACTTTTAATTTCATTTTAAAGAAAAAAAGGAAAGTAGCATGTACAGGGAGAACAATCCAATAGGAAATACTAAATCTGTACCTGTTTGTGTGTCAACTCACCCGCAAATGGCGAGTTAAAAGTAAAAGATAATTTGTAGCATTTGAAATGTCTTCAAGTAGCCTTTACACTCAGCAAAACTTTGGTCACAAGTGGATAAGGTGATCATGGGATCTGTTCCATGAAAAAAAAAATCCCCTTAGATTTTTTTTTTCCTACTGTTTTTGATATATATTGCATATTGTGCCTTAAGGGCAGCAGCTACATAAAGATATCTCTCAGTATTTGTTCAGTATTTGACAGTTAGGCTGTTCCAATGTACCTTAGGGATTTTTATTCTAATTTTATGCTGTCAGACTTTTATTTCTCTGACTTTGTATCCTCTGTGGTAATATTACTAAAAGCTTTCCGGTTTTGTGGGTATTTTTATTAAAAGAAAAGTAATTGTATTAATCAGAGCTCAGTTTTTCTTGCCTTTTTCTTCCAGATTATCCCAATGGCATTCGGCTCACGTCAGCTGTTCCAGGAGCAGATATCAAAGTACTCATAAATTTCAATGCACCAAATCCTCAGGACAGGAAGAAGTTTACAGATGATTTGAGGGAATCAATTGCAGAAGTTCAAGAAATGGAAAAGCACAGAATAGAGTGTAAGTACAAAGGTACATATAATGGAGCATTTTCCAGCTAATCAAAATAATAAAAAGTAATATTACCCTTGGAAAATTTAAATTTTAAGTTAAAAATTACCATTAATAAAAAGTATAAGAGTATAACACATTAGAACTCTGTAAAAGTTCAAAATAATGTGGGTTTTTCTGTGACTTTATCTTGAGAAGAAGGAAAAAGCCAATAATGCCTTAAGCCCCGGCTGAGTTCATTGACTACTGAGTTCATTGACTGCAGTGTAGCTGCAGTGGAATTCATCTTGGACAAGCTGCAAATAACAATGGGCAGAGGAGAGCTGGGTCTGTGATTTGTAGCATAAATTACAGGAAGAATTTTAGGGATAATTTGGACAGAAGAGAGCTGGGTCTGTGATTTGTAGTATAAATTACTGCAGGAATTTTTAGGGATAATGTGGAGAAGAAAGATGGATCCGTGATTTGTACTATAAATTCCTGTAAGAATTTTAGGGATAATGTGGACAGAGGAGAGCTGGCTCTGTGATTTGTATCACAAATTACAGCAGGAATTTTAAGGGCAATTTACCTCACACTGAAATTCCCAATGATGGCTCTTCCAATAAGCTTCATTGAATTTTTCTTCATTTCCGGGTTGCAATTCCTGTGGTCAGTAAGGAAGTCATGGTCCAAACCAATACATTTTGCTGGTAGTCCCGTGAGTGTCTGAAGATGAAATTTTATCCCATTTTCCCAAAAGAGAAATCCAGCTGTGGGTAGAGGGGTGAAACTCCCTGTGGGACGTTCTGGGTTGTTTCATGCCCACAAACACCCCTGTAAAAGCCCCCGTGTGTGTTGCAGCCGAGCTGGAGAAGCAGAAGGGGGTGGTGCGTCCCAGCATGTCGCAGTGCTCCAGCCTGAAGAAGGACTCCGGGAACGGGACCCTGCCCCGGGCGTGCCTGGACGACAGCTACGCCGGCGGCGAGGGGCTGAAGCGGAGCGCGCTCAGCTCCTCCCTGCGCGACCTGTCCGAAGCAGGTAAGAGCTGCCTCTCCTCCCCGGCTCGCTGCATGCCTCCACAAATAGCAGTGGTGGAATCTTACACTTCCAAGTAGCTCCTTACTCCCCCCTCCTCGGCTCGTGGTTAATTTCTGTTTGTTTTGGGTTTTTTTTTTTTACCTTTGTTCTGTTAAGCGGCTGCTGTTTGAAAGTATTAAAGCCGTTGTAGGTTGCTATAGAAACCTTTAAAGGACAGTGAAGACAGAGGAAAAATTGTAAGTTTTTAATAAAACAGAAGTGACTGACTTGTGCTAGGAGCAATTCACTTGGTTTTCCTTTCTTTTTTTTTCATTGCCTTTGCTTTTTCCCCCTCATAGACTAGGCCTGGAAAGGGAAGGAAAGCTCCTGGTCTCTGTGTGACGAGCGCTTTCTGTGTACTCTGTGCTCAAGTGTACCTGTGTCACCACCTCGATGAATGAAACTGAGTGAAGCCCTACTAAATTCTCTCTAGAGCTGTGTAACACCAGTGTGCCCCTGATGCTCTTTTCTGGTTCTGTAACTCAGACACAGTTCCTAATTCTTGCAAAAAGAGGTTGTTGTGAAGTACTCTTTGCAACAGAACCAAAGAAGCCCTATTGGACAAGGATGCTGATAACCCACAAAGCCACTGATGTGTCTTAAGTTTTATTAACTGGTTAAAGACTGGAAAGCAGTGGTGATACAATTTGTTAGCCAAAGCAAGCCAGGGGAAGTTGGGCATGTTTTTATTTGATGGTTTGCCTCACACCTGGCATAGCCATGTAATCTTTCAGTGTTAAAGATTCCTGTCACTGACAAGAACTCTTATCTGAACACCATGTCCACTATTCAGAAAGTACTTCCATAGATAGTAGCAACTCTATTTTTTTTAGTTATTTGGTTTTTAGTTCATAGGCTGTGTTGCATACTCTGCTTTGTTCTTTCAATTGCAGTGATGATGTCCAGTGTAGTCATAATTTCAATATTCTGTATATCTTTGGTAGTAGACACTACTTACCTATTTCCTTTTTTTTTTAACTAAAGACGAGACATTAGCTATGCTGCAATAAATAAAATTGTTGTAAACTGAAATGATAGCCTGTGTTTTGTGGGTATATGTATGTGCATACAAATATGTAGAGAGTGAGCTCTTTCAATTCTTTTCTTCTCTGTTTAGGCTTTCATACTCACATCTCCATGTGCTTCATTAAAAAGACTTAGGCCCTTGATCCAAAATCAGGCTGAAGTTGACTATTGGTGCTTGCTTGGCTCCAGCGGATTTTAGATCAAGCCCTAGTCTTCACCACTCTTATATCTCAGATGAAGATACTTCATATTTTTCTGTTGTTTTGGTTTTATTTCATTAGAATGAGAACTACCATATTGTTAATATGTGAGTTCAGTGGGTATCTGTACCCCTAAATGTGATTTCTGATTAATTTTTTCATTCCATTAGAATTACTCATCCCTCTCTTTCAAACACTGCCATGTATTTGAATTCATATTATGGGTTTAATTCAACAAACCAACATTTGTAATCACAAACACATTTCACAGGGCATGCCTACAACTGGCATGCTTCTTACTGAAAATAACCTTTTTCCATGACAAAAAGTAGAAATCACTCACAGACTGCAGGGTTTATCAATGAGTTTGTTAAACCCAACTAAACTTAATTTTAACCTGAAATAACTGAGAATTATGGAGAGCTTCTGTTTGGTCTTGTGCAGTGCAACTGACTTGAGAAACAACCAGCCTGTTATTTGCTGTGTTATTTGGTGGAATGACTTAAGGGAGATGATCCATATCATTCTGCCTTCTCTCAGGGAATAGCTTGCATGTGAGGCTAATTTTATTTTTAATGTGGGAGAAGTGATCCACAGAAAAGCAAAGAAATCTCTTTCAGTTAGGAAGATACTGCCCCTCAGTGATTATCCCATATTAAATTGCTTCTCTAAAACAGGCCTGAGTTAGGTTCCCTCAAATCCTTCTGTGGATGAAGCACAGGATGAACAAGGAGGAGGAACAGGAGTGTGTGGGCCTGTAGGAAAGTAGATTTTTAGAGAGACCTTTCTACCTTGAATCAAAAATAAATCTAACAAACAAGAGAAAATGGCCTGATTTCATATTTATGCAGGAAGGCAGGTAAATGTCCAGTGAACATTGCAAACTCAAAATTTTAACTGTTTATTCAGTGAAGGGAAATGTGACTGAACAGCATTTGGCTGCACAGGTACTTGACAGAACTATTTAGGAAAAAAATCCATTGCTGTCCCCCAGACATCCCAGTAAATGGAGGCTGTGGAAATTACTAAATTTCTCTGAGTGACAATTCAGCAGCTTCTGAGATCTAGCAAATACCCTGACTGATTCTGCCTCCTAGGCTGGGCATGCACAGAAAAGCAGGATGTGTCCATCAGGTATCCTTTCCTGAGAGTGTTTCCATGCCTTGGCCACAGCAGCTCAACTCCCAGCTGTGGGAAGGATGTGCTGAGGATCTCTTCACTGGGAGATGCTGTTGTTCCTTGTGCCTTGACAGTTCTTTCCATGGAATATAAAACAGAATGTGACATCCAAGTGTTCCAAGATGCGAATATGTCAAAAATATTTAGGGCTTTATTTTTCTCTAAAGATAAATGTATAATTTTTATTGCACATTCTTGAGCTGGAAGAACTGAATTTATTTTTTCCAGACCTTGAAATTCTTAATTTATACAAAAATATTAGAGCCAGGCAAATTTTAATGAATCTAAAGCTGAGTTTTATGAGTTTACAGAAAGATGGGAAAAGTGTGATGTCCCCTCATGGCCACTGTTCCACAGGAAGAATGATTTGGTCACTAAAGCAGAGCAGAAAGAGTTGGACTGGCTGTGTTTCCCATTCTGTTTCTCCCAGAAACAGTCCCATTGCACTGATTTTAGGTTCTTCAATTTGAATTCCAGCCACTTTGAATTGCTGGGGGACCCAGTGCTTTTACATTGAGTTTACAGAGGAATTCAAACTTTATTCCCACATCACTAATCTGTAAGGTGGGAGTAGTATTTACACACTGAACTGGTTTAAAAATTGCAGTTTTCTTGTTTGCCCCAGTACTCCACAACTGGCACAGCCAGGTAGTACTGACCAGGTGAGGGTGGTGCAGTGGTTCCTGTTACTGAGAGCTGGGCTTGTCTAAAACAGCCACAGGCCAAAAAAGATTACTGCAAAATCAAAACAAAACCAAAGGTATTTCCAGGATTAAAATACTTCTGTTTCAGTGTGAAATCTTAAGATTGTACCTGTTTCACACAGAAACAAGCTGAAAATGTAAAGGTGGCAAACAGTACTTTCCCCCTCAAAAGTGGTCTCTCCAGTCATTGGAGAGAGTAATTTAACTTAAAACTTTTTTCCAAGCTTTCTCCCCCAAGACACTCAAAGCCAAATCATAATATCAAATCATTGATAGTCTTTAGCTATCAGTTATCTCACTGGCCCAGAAGAGTTTCAAGAACTACAGAGCAGGAGTGAGAAATATTTCCATGTACTGAGCTGATCTGTAGCCTAAACTGTGAGATCACCACACATCCTGTGATGTGTCCTGCACACATCCATTCTGCAAGGTGCAGTGGCCTTTATTAATGAAGCTCAATATTCTTTTGGCATGGTTAAGTTTGTAAAAATCTTGTAATCACTTCATATCTGTACTATAAATTTGAAATGTTCTTGGCCCTATATAGTGCATGTTCATATATGAGGCATACACTTGTGTAAGTTCAAGATATTTCTTGCAAGGAATATTCATATCTAACAGATAAGGTTAAATTAATTGAAAATTTATTTTTATAAATTAAAGTCCACTCTAATAGCCTTAAAATATTAAAGTAAACTTAATATATTAAGCAAAACTAATCTTCAGATTTGATAAATACCACCTTGCTTTGTACCACAGCTACTAATTATCCTGCCAGTACATGCTTGGGTGCAGTTCTAGTTTAGAATTTCCCTGAGATGCATGTGAAGGCTGGAGCTCCAGGGAGGCATTTCTGCGATGGGATGCTATCCCAAAGACCAGGGAACAGTCTGGAATAAACACACATTGGCAGGGGGAATGCTCCAGGGGATTTACTGAGTAAACCCACCACACTGCATGTCAGCACAGAATCGGGATCAATTTGTTTTTAAGAAAAAGAACTAAGCCTCTGTACGGCAGTAGTGCCTATCTGAGGGAAATTACAGGCATTTAAGGTGGATTTTTCTGTTTGTTCTTGGCTTTGCAAGTACTACTTTGCCCTGGAGTTATTCTGAGCAAAATTCCATCTGTCGCTCTCTGTCCGTATTTACTGTGTCCGTGGTTATTTGATCAGACTGTGACTCCTGCCATATACAAAAGGCATTGGATTGTTGTGTTTTCCTTCATTTTTGGCCACGTTTAATGCCCCGTGTCAGCTCTCAGTCTTATTTGCAACCCTGACTGCTAAGTTCCGAGGTGGCTGCCGCAGTGTGTTTGCATCAGCAAGCAAGAGTGGTTGGAGTGTTAATCAGTACTAATCCTGTTATCAGAGCAGAAAAATATCAAACCTGACTAGGAGTCAACATAAGGGATGAACAAACCCAGTTTTTCTTGGGGGACTCATAAGACAGTAGAGTTTGGCTGAGGCTAAAACTGCAGCAGGAGATGAAGCAGTGAGCTTTTGACAAAGAGCCCATCCAGGGAAATTGTTCCAAATCCCAATGAATTTCTCAAGTCAAACACAACACCTTGACCACAAACGCCTTCCCCTCAATTTAATGTCACTGCAGAGGGGTTGTACTGGGGAGCAACTCTTTTTAAGAGGGGAGAATGTTCCAGTAGCCTGGAACTGTAGCTCTTACAAGAAACTTGTTTCAGGGCAGTGTTCTGTGACCAACCAGGTCAATACTATGCTTATAAATCCAGCAGGTGGTAGTTTTTGGTCATCCTGATCCTTTGGGTAGTCTGAATTGCCCTATGAGCAGTTCCACTGCTCTCTAGTTCTGATCACAGGTACTTTTGGGGTGTCTGTGATGAGGGTACATCATTAATTGGTTAAGTGATGCTGAAATCCTCACATTCTCTGCCAAAACTACCTCTCAGTGTAGAAAACTCTGAATACAGCCAATGCAGGGTGGAGACTGATATTTGGCCTTGCAGGAAAACAAGGAGAGAGTGCTGAGAAAGCTTTGGTTTCAAAAGCCCTGCAGATTTTAGGGAAGCTCTGAGCACCAGGAGGGCTCCTCAAAGCTCAGCTTTGTTTCTGCACCCTGCCAGGAAAGTATTCTGAAACTTTACAAAGCAAAGCTCCACAAGTTATCTTCTAAAAATCTCTATTTCCACTGCAGCCAGATGCTATTTTCTCTGCTGTGAAGTGAGAAAGAAAATCTGAGATCCTGTGTCCTATCCAGCCACTGAGGTCTTCTGGCTCTTTAGGCAAACTGTCTGGAGTTTCACGTGTGGGTTTAGGCAAAAGTTTTTGCAGTTTGAGACTGTTGGAGTACAAATCCAACATGCTTAAAGATAAAGCACTGCACAGCTAAACAAACAAAATCTAGCCATAATGTCAAGACAGATTCCAGATTTACTGATCAAAAATTAAGTTTAGGGGTTTTTTTAAACCTCATGAAAGAATATTGTATGAAATCCACTGAGGTTCAAAGCTGAAATTGAAATTATAAATTCGATAAAATGATAAAACCGATGAAGTGATAAAACGGATTAATTGATAAAACCGATGGCCCTCACAGTGCCCCACACTGAAGTTCAGAATATTTCAACGTTAAATTTTGCATTTAAGTTAATGCCACCCCACAATTATATCTCAATATTTAAAGACAAAAAAACCTCCATGGCCGATTAGCTTCCAGTAAACCAAACCCTTTAAAATCATTGCTGCTCAGCATCACAAGCGCAGCACTAAACCCAGCTGCCCAAACACCTCTACTTCAAAAGTTGTGCAAATTACCAACAAAATAATCACCCCCCGCTCGTGTGAGCCGATCCCCAGCACCAGCAGCTCTCCAAATTTCCACTGATCCCCTAGAAACGCAGGCAGGTGCAGGGAGTTGCTGTCCCTGCTGGCCCTGAAGCTGTGGGGCTGTGGGGCCGCGGCTCCTAGCGCCGGTCGTGTCGCAGTCTCTAATCTCTGCTGTTGCATGTCCTGGGCAGGCAAGCGTGGGCGACGCAGCAGTGCAGGATCGCTAGACAGCAATATGGAAGTAAGTAGGAAGTTCCTGATGTCTAGCTGGATGTGATGATGTGCATTTCAAACCTTTCTTTTATATACATACATATTTTTTTGCTCTTTTTTCTTCTAACATATATATATACACACATATATATAACCTGCCTGCCACGAGTAAAATGCATGCCTAGGCTATTCACTCTGTATTCTTCCAGCTTACAAAGCACTGACAGCTTGTTTTAGAGCAATGCCATTTTTGGTTTGAGCTAACCTTGTTCCCTTTGTTCCTGCCAGCATGGTTAAATGGATATGATGTGTCCTTTTGCCACCATTTCAGTCTGGTCCCAGCTTAAAAGCCCACCTTGCTCTTTGTTACCAAGTACACTGTTCTTGCTGTTTGATATTTAGCTACAACTATTGACTGTCATGCTCAACCATCCCCATTGCTTATTTTCGAGTTCAATTGCTAAATGTATGCAGTCATGACACCATGGAATTGCACAGAATGGGCATGGGAGGACAAAAAAAATTATTCAGATAGGTGAATTCAATGTGGATTTCATGAGATTTCATTCATCTTCAAACCATTTATATATACTGTTCATGTCTCTGAATTCAGCTTGCAGATTTTTTCTTTTTTTTTTTCTTTTTTCTTTTTTCTTTTTTTTTTTTGTGTTTGCTTTAGGTAGATTACAGTTTAAATCTAGCATACTTTGCCTAACTACTCTTGTGTCCCATAACTCTTTCAAAATACAAACCCTCAACTTCAGCAACTAAATTCCAGGCTAAATAATAGAGAATGTTGGACCATAGGTCAGAAAAATATAAGCACATAGAAATGTTAGTGGCAAAAATGGTATGGTTCCATTTAACACAAAATGCAGAGGTAGGCCTGAGAAGCAGCACTGTCATATATAGTAGTGGAAAACTGCTATAAATAAATATTTAAATACCATTTTAAAATCTGAGCTGTAACTGTAATATTTGCTGCTGTATGTTTAACTATTTAGGTTGCATTTAATCTAGCGCTTTTTTTTTGTGGTAAAAAAGCAAGTATGGTATTTTTTGCAGTATTTTAAAATGTATTTTTCCTTTAAAAACACACTTGTAGGCCTTATATCATGTTACATTTCCGTGACATTTTTTTTTTTTAATTTGAAGTCATATCACTTTATGTCAAAATATTGAGAGAAAATCACCCAATGCTTAACATCCTCTAAGAAGGGCATGAGTGCCCCACTGGCCACTTAGGGAAGGTGGAGATAAAATTTCCCCTAGAGCTCTCTAACATAATCCACCCATGTTAACTCTAAAGGAGGAGTTTGTGGGTCAGTGTGAACTTTTTCTTCTTTTTTTTTTTTTTTTAATTTTTTTTTTCCCTTTCCGAACATTTCAAGATATTTTTTTTTTAATTTTTATTTTCTATTAATTTCTTTTTAGGGGTCCATCATTAGCAGTCCTCACATGCGCCGAAGAGCTACATCAACCCGAGAGTGTCCATCTCGCCCTCACCAGACTATGCCCAACTCCTCCTCACTCCTAGGGTCCCTGTTCGGTAGCAAGAGGGGCAAGCCCCCCTCGCAGAGCCACGCGGCCGCGCAGACCCCGCACCACGCGGAGGGCGCGGCCGCCGCGCCGCACCCGCACCACGCGCAGTTCTGCCACCAGAACCCGCCGCCCTACCACCACCACCACCACTACCACCCGCCCCCGCACCCGCACCCGCACCAGTACCACCAGCACGGGCACGGCCACGGGCACGGCCCCTACCTGCCGCACGCCCCGCACCACGGCCCGCACCACGGCCCGCACCACCACGGGCCGCCCCCGCCGCCCGCCGCCGCCAGCACCAAGCCAGCACCATAGTCTAGGCCTAAAGACCCTCCTCGTGACTCTAGTTCCAAACCCAGCTGCAAAGGCACTTAGAGGAAGCAACAAAATCACACCGTCAGTTTTTACCCAGGCCGTTTAATGAGCTTAAAGGCTTGCTGTTACTAAATAAAATAATTCCAGTTAGCCCAGGCCATACTGGTTTTACTTATCTACTGGATAGATGTTCGCCACCATCTGGTTAGTTCTTATTTCCAAACTTGCCTTGACAACGTGCTGCTTGCTGAATCTGAGGAAAGCTACCTTTTACACCAAACCCCTGGACAATTTTACACACATAATGAAAAGCTAGCCTATGGAAAAAAAACAGGGAAAAAAGTCAGACAGAACCAAGTGTTGCATTCTTGCTCTTTTACTCTCAATGGGCAAAAAAAAATAAGTAGACCTGATATGGTTGATGAAAGTACGTAAGTAAACTTTATATAATATAAATATATACATATAAATATATATATATATATATATATACTGTATAGTTAACATTTGTGCTTGGAAAGAAATTTTTTCAGTCCACAAAACTAGCAGTATAGACTTTACTAGGAATTCCACTTACTTGATAGGACAGTATAATAGATGAATAGCATATGAAAGTAGACCAAAACCATTAAACGTTAGAAACCAATTTCAAACATTTCAGTATTTTCATCACAAGTCCCCTGGACTTGTTAAGATTTCTAAGCAATCATTACTAAATGTGCCAAGTAACATAGCATTTAAATGTTATAGTCCAATACTGCTTTGTATAAATCCTTATTTTGTTAACACGATGATATCATACGTAATCAGTATTAGAGCTGCTCTGCTATTTCAGGTAAGCAAACTCGTTAAGATGCAGTAATTATTCCGTAGCAATGGAGGGTGCCCACCTACCAGGGGGCACCTCCGAGCATTGGTCACACAAGTTCTTAGACACTTTAAAGGCTGTGATAACTGTGAATTTACATGATCCACATTTCTTTTGTAAGCATATGGATTGAACGAGCACATGGGAAGAGTTCCGCCAGGTGCATGTAAACACTGCAAAAACATTCATCTCAAACATGAAAATGGCAAACCTCCATCCTTCTCAGCTACTTTGGTTCCTGTTTACCATAATTGCTCATTTTTACCCCCAGTGAAGCTGATTTCTAGTCCAGAGTGTTTCCAGTGGAAGTGCTCTAAAACTTGAAGGTTTGTTTTAGAATTTAGTATAGGGTTTATATATATATATATATATATATATATATATATATATATATATATATATTAAAAAAAAAATTCAAAATCTGTAATTCCATGTAGCCATGTGCTAGCAATGAAGTGGCTTTACCATTTTTACTCATCACATTTGTTAGTTTGAAACACCCAGCACTCAGCAGGCTGAGTTTATGCTCAAACCTTCACTTCCATAGTCCAGTTAGTTGCAAGACATCACATAAAAATAGGCTGTGCTGTTGTTGCTTATGTGTTATAACCAAACAATTTGCAAATTTCTCTACAATTTGTATCCCGAAATCCTGTACAAAGTTATCCATGGCACCTACTTTGTAGTTTCAGCACTTTGAGCCACTGCAAGGACTTAACACCTAAACAGTAGAGACAAAGGAATCACAACTGCAAAACTGTACCAGCCTAAAAGCAAACCTTGAAGAGGATGAGCAAAAAGTTCCAGTGAGAGATGGGTAAAAGTAATCACAGCTCCAACCAGTCGGGTTTCTGTGTAACAGAAAACAAACAGTAATAAAAGCGTCCCAAATCGGGAGGACATGGGAGCAACAGAGTGACTTGTCCTGTTGGCTTGCTCATGGCATCTCTAGCGTGGGGAGGATGGGAGAGGTTCAGTCATTTTTTCCCTTTCATACCATGGATACCACAATACCAGCAGAACTGCAAACTGAGCACTTTGTTCACCTCCACAGAGAGCAAATACAGCAATCTAGAGTTTAGCCTTTTGTTTCCAGCAGTTCACGTTTGTTTCACACATGTGCAATATGTTTTCCCCTTCTGCTCCTTCTCCTCAGAATGATCTCCATGAAAAGAAAACAAGTGATTATTATTCTTTTTCTGTGTCACTCATTCTATTCTAAATTCTGCGGCTTACCTTAAGAGGGCTCACCTGGGTCCCCTGAGGCTCTGTTCCTTGCAGTTTAAAAAATATCTACTGTTCTTATAAGGGAAAGTAGAACTGTCTGCATGTCATCTAATGTTATTAGTGTGAGGCTACACTCTACATATTGTATAATTGCAAAATATATCAGTGTTACTGTTGATATTAGTTGAAGTAAAGTGATAACATGTTTCAATATGTAGACTTTTCTTCATACATCTGTACCAATAGTAGAGTCTAACTGTAATTTATAGGTTGTTCCAGAAAAGATGAAGAACCATTTAGGTGCAAACATCTCTGAGAAACTGCATCTTTTAATTAAAACAGAGGTAAGAAAGCTCCTCTTCACTGGGTGATGGAGTCTGTACTTGTTTCAGATGCAGAGGCATAATGGAAGTAAAATTCTGTAGATGGAATAAAGGCAGAATATGCAGTAGCAGTGGAGAGGAAAATCTGACTCACTGTGTTGATTAACGCTGAAGGTGTTAAATCTCCCAGATCTGCATTTGCTTTGTGTTTAAAAAACCCTTTCATTCATTTAAATTAGAGTTACATATATTCTGTGCTTAAACAGTGAGCCACAGTTTAATGCCTGCCCACTGATTTTCCATGTGCAGTCAATGTATTTGTGAACCAAAGTGTTGAGGAGATGTCACAAATGTGCATGCACAGAAACATTTCCACATGGTTCCATGGACACTGGGGAGGAGAATGTGCCTGCCCTGGGCCTGCAGGGAGTGTGAAATCACAGATCACTTGGAGGCTGGTTAGAAACCAAAACTGGTAACCTGAGAGCACGGGATTTGGAAACTCTGTTCTTGCTCTTTCAAGCCAAGGAGGAGAAACAGTGGACTTTACTTTTTTTTTTTTTTTCCTAGTTTTGTTCTGTTTTGTTTCTTAGACTATGTGTTTCTATGTACTCCAACCAAACAAAAGTGTCTTGGTGTCAGCACAAGTCTCCAGACCTTTGCTGCTTGTATAGGGTCATAGTAAAACCTCTCTGACTCCATCCTTGATCAACAGTTGCTTAGAGCAGTGTGGGTCGTGCCTAGAATAGGAGAATTCCAGCACTTAACACTGCCTGGGGTTAAGAAAATGAATTAAAATGAATTCTTCAGCCTGCAGACAGGAGTAGAATGGAGAGGGTTTTTTATCAGATACCATTGCCAATTACAAACTGGTACAGAACTGCATAGACTGACCGTGATTCTCTCTTCCCATAAACGATGTGGCAAAGCAGTAATGCTGATTTGGACAAATGAAAGGGAAATGTAAAGAATGAAGGTGTGGCAACAACAAAAAAAATCTTTTCTGGGACAACAATCAAATATATATTTGGGGTTTTTATTTTTTTAAGTTAAGAATGAAATGTAAAACAATGTAAAGAAACAAAAAATCAAAGTTCATCCTAATATAATGTGCGCCTTGTATTGCTAAAAAAAAGAGTCTAACATACAGTGTAGAATGATTTTCCCATCATGTACTGCATGCAGCAGAAGCCTCTTGTTTCTTGATAAAATGAGCTGAAAGACAGTCAGCAGATATTTAAACACTGAATCTCTAGATGTTGACTTGCTGTTCCATATGAAGCTGTGTGTTTTCTGCAGTTAAGCATGCATTTTGCTGTTCCCTTGTAAAATACCATTGCACTTCTTGACTGAAAAATGGATTCTCGTGTATATATTTCAAAGAAAAGTGGAACCAATAACAAGATTCAATTTGGAAAAGAGAAAAGGGGGTGGTGAAAATGGGACCAGTAGGGGGAATAGAGAATTATCTAAATTGTACATAGTGTGTAAATTAGCATTACTATAAGTCTGCAGTCACTTTGAGGTTGCCTATCTCCTGCTAGGAACTTAAATCAGCTTTGAGTTGTATTAAACTGTTAGAATTAGGTCTTGAATGCAGACTCTTAAAGACTTCAAAAATCATTATGCTTACAAGAAGCTTCTGTTCTGGGGAGGCTCGAGACCCCTTTTGTAACTCTGGGGAAGAAAGGAGTGCTTTCATTTTAATATGCATTCTGTTTGTAAGTAGTAACAGACCCTATTGATGTAAAACTATAACTGTGATCATGTGGAGAAATCAAATAAATCATTTAAAACTCTTTGTTTCTCATTTAATGCAATCCAAGAGCTTCAACTCTTCATATTTGAAATGAAGGAAATTCCTTCCAATGGTATCCTGGTCCTGCTGAGGCAGTGGGATTTGTGCTGCTCACTTCGGAGGGGCCAGGAACTGAGGATCAGGTGGAGGAGGTGGTGAGTGGAGTCTGTGACCCGTCCTCACTCAGCTTGGTGGGGTAGTGCTGAAATAAATTGAGTTCTAGAGTCACTAAAGAGCAATGAATCCAACAGCCAGATGTGCAGACAGGGAGAGAGTGACTCCAGCACCCAGATGTGCAGACAGGAAAGCACGGCAGAGGTCCTGGTGGACAATTCCTAAACCCTCGAGCCCCGGAGAGTGCTGGCAGCTTTGAGACCTTCTGTCCCAGGGGCTGTGTGTCCAGCTGACCCCAGGCAGCCTCAGGAGCTCCTGTCCAGGGCACTTGTGCCCTGCCTGGGCAGGGCCCCGTTTGTCCTTTCCAGGGTCAAGTCCTGGGCTGCTCCGTGGAACCCCCAGGAGCTGGCAGTGCCTCGTGGCCACGGGCAGGGAGCCCCGGACCCCTCAGCCCAGCACCGAGTAAGTACTGCCCAGTTACTCCTTGTCCTCTGTTTGTGTGTCTCAGTTTCCAGCCCTGAAGGATCCTTTGCCACACGTGACCTTCCCAGTGTTTGAATTGCAGTTACACTTTGACAATCACCTGTGGATATTCCATTGTGCCCTGAACTTGGTGCATTTCCAGCCTTTCCAGGAGATTGTAGTGTGTTCTGGAAAGCCTGGCCAAGCTAATGCTCAGCTGTCAGTTAAACTAAACACTATGTTTGCTTCTGTTTTCTACAAATTTTAGGACATTCTTGAATTATTTTGTGGGAATAGTCAACTATGACCTCTTTCTGGAGGGCTGTAATTTCAGGATGCGCATCTTCACCAATTTTTTTTTTTGGTAGGTAAGTACCCACTTACCATCATCCTCTGTGCCACTCTCTGAGCTGTGGGAGCCCTTTGAAGGTGACCAGTGAAACATCCTCTAGTGGAAGTAGAAGAATTTGCAGAGCTGTTCTTCACAGATGCTTCTATTCCTGGTTTAGAAATTAGGATTTGTAGAACTTTAGCAGATTTTGAGAAGACAAGAGGTTTGCACGTGGCAGTGCACTCACAGATTGTGGGAATGAGTCGTCATGCAATAAACAACTTCTCAAGCTCTTCTAGATAGCAACTTTTTAAAAACAGGTTCTTTCCCAAGAATTTTTGCCTTTTTTTTTTTTGTTGAAATAAAGAAATGCAAGATTAAAAGGACAGAAAAACAAAATAAAGATCTTCAAATGTTTTATCTGTATCTTTCTTCAGATTTTTGTTGACTTAACAATCAATGAATTCTATTTAACTTTGTTTTTTTCCAGTTGGCCTTAATGATTGATTTTGATTCAGAGTTTCATAAAAACAGGTATGGTATTTTAGCATATATTTATTTTAATAGTTGTGTAGTGTTTTATTCATCTCCACCCTGTGTTACAGCTGCATTAAATACACCTTTTCCAAAGGAATCTTTCTGGATTTTTACCCTGCTTAGTGATTTTGGTGCCATATTTTGTTGATGTAAAATTCCTGGAAGGGAACATAGCACAACCAATTTAATAGAAATATCTGAACCACACAAAAAATTCATTTTAGGTGTAGTTTTTTTAAGTAAGCCTTCTTTCTGTTTCCTATTATTTCAAGAATTAAAGACAAATCCTGTATTACTCAGCAAAAGTAAATCAACTTCAGGATGAGGCTGGTCATGAAAGTTAGGAAAATCTTAAATTAATATTTCTGCTGGAAGTACTTCCTCAGCTAAGCAAGACTTAAATGAAAGTTGTGTGTGCATGATGCTGACTTGAAGCCATCACTTCTTCACTTTTTCAAATCTTTAGATTTATCATTTTTGCCATGTGAATAATCACACATTTTTAGGGATAAAATGGAAAAAAAAACAACAACAAAACCTTTATTTAGCATTTTTGCAGTAACTGAGATGTGAAATTAGCAGCATGGTTCACGAGACACAGCAGCTGAAAGCAGCCACAGGAGAGTGCAATCCATCAGCTCTGCTGGGTAACGGCACCACTGGAGCTTTCATTTATTTTTCATCCTTGGACACAGTGCTTTAGACAGGTCTGTGTAATGAGCAAAGCAAAAATAATCTGTCTTTAACAAGATGAGCAGAGGAAATTCATTCCAAGGCAAATGAAATATTAGGAGGGCATGATGGAAATGTCTTTTCTCTGCAGTTTCTCAGCTCTGCCACAGCACAGTGCCTGGTTTCTGATGAGGAGATGGGCCCTGGGTGAGTGTCCAGGGAAGTGGGAGAAGCAGGGACCGTGCAGGAGTTCTGTGACTCAGCAGTGGGATCAGAGTGAACCAAGGCTGGAAATTAGTTCATTTAACCATTGCCAGTCTGACTTTGTAGTGATTTTTTATAGGAGCAGAGCTCAGCTGAGTGTGGGGCCCTGAAGGGAGGTGCCCACCCCCTGAGCATCTTCCCCCTCCACCAGCTCCCCGTGTTCTCTTGGCTGATATTCCTTCACTTGCTGGCTAATATTTCTTTATGCCCATCTCCAACAAGGAAGAACATTTTTATTTAATGATTCATCCTGTATATTGTCCTTGCCATCTTTCTGGTAGTCTCGTGTCTCTGCTTCTGCCTCAGCCCTTACACCAGGCTCCAAAAAATGACTCTGCTGTAATTAAAAATAACATCCAAAAAAACCCCAACCAAACCCCAAAAAACCAACCAACCAAACACACCCCTGCAATCAGCAGAGTTTGAGATGCTTCTGTTGTCCTTCAACCCCTGAAATTGGAAGAGCAGCAACATTTTCCAGCCCAGTGACGAATGTGCTGAATATTCCAATTCAGACTTGGAGCATCCCACGTGTTTATAGCCCTGAATTTTCATGGCATTTCAGTAGGTTTTAAAAATGTCCTTGATTATGTGCTAACTCCTCTGCTATGCCAATCTGTACATTTTCAAAATCTTTTGTTTGTGTATTTTGTGCCTAAAGGAGGAGGAAACTTTGTTTCTGCTCTTCCTATTTTTTTTCTACTAGTACAATATGCAGTTTCCTGGGCTGTTGCAATATTCCATTACCCTCCTCACAAATTTCCAGACTGCCAGCATAGCTTCATGCAAAAAAACCCACAAAAAACCCAAACAAACAATAACAACAACAACAACAAAAAACAAACAAAACAAAACAAAACAAAAAACAAAAAAAAACCCAAAAACAAAAACAAAAAAAAACCCACAAACCCAACCTGTCTATATATTAGTAGTGAACCACAGGGGACATGTCCTCAGCAATTCCTCTGACTGCAGGAATTTGAAATGCCTTTGAAATAAAGCTGGTGAAAAAGCACTGGCATTTTGGGTCATCTGTTTCTCTTCCCAGATGAGAAAAGGGAGAAACAGATGCCTCATTGAACTAATAAATAAATAATAAATTAAATTAATAATAGAAATATTTAACATAAATATATAAATAAATTATTTAATAGAAATACTTAAATTATTTGATATAAATAATGTAAATAATAGTTTATTAATATTGTGCTAATAATTATTAATGAAATGTTCTTGAGTTCATGGAGCTCTTCCCTTGTCTCTGACATTACAGTGCAATGAAGGTTATTTTGGCAAAGAGCTTCTTGACCCATGTCCCTTCTGTATCCATTAATAGTGCCAAGATGTGCTTTAACCAGTTGCTGCAAGGTCTTTTTATAGCCAGCCTTGGCCTCTCACTCATCACTGTCCCCTGTGTGTGACATAAAGGCAGCACTCTCCAGGCTGGCCCACAGCTCCTTGGGTGCAATCCCACAGCAACAGCTTCTTTCCTGCACTGAGCTCAGGTCACCTCCCCTCGCTGAGCCAGAAACTTGATTTCAATACACTCTCCGGCACATTTTCCCTTGCTTGAGAAACTAAATCTTATTTGGCTGTTAAAAAAAATTATAGCGTGAAATAAAATATAAAATACTTCAAAACATGAGGCAATTTAGTGCTTCCTTTTAATCTAACATGGCAGAGCTGATGGACAATTTCCCTGCAAGTGCCACCTGACGTTGTGAGAGTCCCTTTGACTAACAGAATGGGTCTTTATTTTTCAGGTGGTTTCTTAGATGGCCACAGTCCAGTCAGTGTGAATGGACAAGAGCCTGGACGAATTTATTGATGTATTTATACAGTGACCATGTTAACATCTGGGTTTCAAACACATCACATCACTTGCACAGCCCACAACCAGGAGCAAAAGTGGAAATACCCGTTCCTGCCCTCACCTTTCCCAGGATTTCATATGTGAAACAGCTTTTTAAAAAAATGTTCCAAGTCAGGAGGTGATGCAATGAGCACATCATCGATGAGCACACGCCTGTGGGAAAGACAATTATGGATGTCAAGTGCAAAACTTTCATACCATCTGTCAGCTTGAACAGGAGCAAACAATGATTGCATAAAGAGAGGAGGAATTGTATGCATTTTCCTGGAAGTGCTGCAAAGCCTGGTGAATGTTTTTGTAAAGTGGTTTAGTAACACTTTTTCAGTAAATAAAATATCTATGTCTCAAAGACCTAAATGTTATCAGGTCATTTTATTGCTGAATACCAGTTTTTAAGAAGCTGCTGGAAAAATATGGAAGAATAAAAAGGAAAGCTGAAGGGTATTTTTATTGTAGTCATTTACTGATCTCCACTTCTCTTGCATTAATTCCTTCTCAGGAAGAAATTTTTCCGCTTCTGTGTGGAATGGGCTGAAATGGACATCACTGTGGGAGTTGTGGTTGTTCACAAAATGTAGGTTATGAAGAGCTGTAACAGCTGAGGGATTGGATGGCCCAGGAAGGGAACCTGAAATGATGGGAACACGTGGATGAATACCTCAGTGGCAGAGACAGCAGAGAGGAGTCATAAATAAAAGTGGGGAAAGGAAAAGGTCGGGCATATTGCTGAAGCAAAAGAGAAAAATACTGTTTTAACTTTTTTTTTAGTAGATGGTGCAGTTCTGTGCAAGGCAGTTTGAAGATGTGTCAGGTCAGGGTGGAGGGATTCTGCAGAGAACTGCAGCTGCCAGCAGTGTGATTTCAGCTGTGGTTACACACAGCACTGGATGGGACAAGATCTGTGGTGTGGCACCACTGGTGCCAGCGCAGGGACAGAGCATTCTCCGTGCCAGTGATGGTCCACCTGCAGTTTCGTGCTGTGGGTGTGATATCACCCCCTGTGACTGGAAAACCCCAGGTGTTTATTTATTCAGGATATCCCCACAATGCCATCCTCATGCTTGCTGAGTGAACACACAGGGTGGGGTGTGCTGGCTGCTGCCTCAGTTCTTGTGAACTTCATGATGAGGCATCTTTTCCCTGTGCTTCCCAACTGCCCAGCCTTGTTTTCACTCTTTGGATCATTTTCTTCAAGCAGTTTGTACCACGCTCTGTTTATCCTTTCTTTCAAGCTGCCACATCACCCCTACATCACCAGAACCTGCCTGACTTGTCTCAGGAGAGGGTGGCCTCAGTTTAACCCTTTCATTCCTGATATTCAGTCTGGCAGGTGTTGTGGGACCTGCACCTCTCCTGCCCAGGAAGATAAAAAACTAATTTTTTAATCATTTTTTACCTCTCCTGCCCAGAGCTGGGATGTGACACTGCTGTGGCAGTGCCACCCAGGTCCCCTCAGAGGGACATGGTGTGGCTCTGCCCCATTAACCCCACATGTCACAAGGCTGAGGCGTGTCCCCTTCTATCCATACCATCAAGCACTGGCACCTCATCACTGCACCCCAAAGACTGCCAAGTGCTGCACCCAGCTCAGCGTTCCCCACCCATTGTTTGCTGCCCGGGAGGATTAGACATCACCTCTTGCTTTTCCACCTTTCAAAACCAAAAGAAGCAGGATAATGTTACTTAATGAGAGCTGAGCACATCCTCACCTTTTCCTGATCCCTCACTCTCAGCCCTTCTTGTTCCCTACTTGCAGTACAGTCGAGAGGCAACCAACATGGCAATTTATTTGTGTTACAACATTAAAGGATTTTCATTTTATGAGTCATAAGTAAAGGAAGCAAAATAAGTGAGTTCATTAAGCCTGTGTTTACTTGTTCTTTTTGCAAATGCCATTTTGTAACATTCTGCAGTTCCACACAGACCAAAGCAAAGTCAAGGCAGGTGGACATGGAGATGCCTAAAATGACAGAGTAGCGGCAGCCTTTAAAGGGCTTATTTTATCTGAAAGAAACAGTTCAAACAAATTAATTCTACCCTTGAGTAAATGAAGCTCAACACACCTTTAACAGCCCTTCTGTGTCGGTGAGCAGCCCCAGCCACCTGCAGGTGAGGCAGCGGCTGTGGGGTGATGGTGCCACAAAACTGACCGTGACCTCCCGTACAGAAGGGGAGCACTGAGTGCTTCTCAGCCAGATTTCAGTGAATATCAGTAATTTCACACAGGTTTGGCACCTGGGTTTTTTAAAAAAAGACAAAACCTGCTGCCAGAGGGATGGCAGGGAAAGTGAAGGAGGAGGGGGATGCTCGGTGCAGGGCAGCGCTCTCGCAGGGCACAGCGAGCAGACAGGTCTTTGACACTTGTTTATGTGCGGGAAGGGCTGCAGGAGTGCGGGGCCGCTCAGGGGAGGTTGGAGCTGCTCACACCATCCTGCCCCGGCTCCCGACACACGGAGGAGGGGGAGTCAGGCTTGGATTTAGGAGATTCGGGGGCGATTTCCACGCTGCAGCCCAGCGTGTCCCGCAGCTCCAGGAGGGGAAGCAGCGATCCCTGCCTGCGGTGCTGCTCGCGGGCTGGCCTGCGCCGCTGCTTTCGCTTCATGAGGGCGATTCAAAGGCTGCACCAAGAGCTGCTTCTCGGCGGGACCGTGCGGCTCGGGCAAGAGCTGCCGGGCCGGGGAGGGGAGGGCACCAGGGAAGCCGTGAGGAAGCCGTGAGGAAGCCGTGAGGAAGCCGTGAGCGGCGTTACTGCGGGCCCTGCGAGCGAAGCGCCGCGGGGCTGTGGGGCCGTGCCCGCCGCAGGTCACCCAGATGGAGCACATCCCCGCGGCTCCTGCGAGCGAAGCGCCGCCCCGTGAGGCGGTGAGGCCGCGGGGCTGTGGGGCTGCGGGCCGTGCCCCGCCCCGGCGGGGCCGGGTGCTCGGCGGTGCCGTCAGCGGAGCGCCGAGCGCGGCCATGAGCGCGGTGCTGCTGCTGCTGCGGGCCCTGCGCTCCGCCCGGCCCCGGCCCCGGCCCCAGCCCCAGCCCCAGCCCCGGGCCGGCCCCGCGGCCTGCGCACGGCCGCGCCCCGCCGCGCCTTCGCCAAGGAGCTGTTCCTCGGCACGCTGCGCAAGGTGGGTCCGCGGGGGGCGGTGGGGGCCGGCCGCGCCCGGGGGTCGCTGCCCTTTCACCGGCGGACAGCGGGGCTGGCACGCACCGGGGGCTCGTCCGCAGCAGCGCCAGGGCCTTTCCCAGCTGCTCATCCCAGCCCGGGCTGCGGGCGTTGCTGTGAGCCCTCGGCAGGGCCCGGCCCGGCCCGGCTGCCCCGCAGCCCCCGGGTCCAGCCCTGCGGAGCTCCCTGCCCTGGCTCTGTGTGCCCCTCAGCTGCAGCCGGGTAACTGAAGGGAGCCTTTGCACACAGAACAGGCGATGGGGCTCAGAGTGACCCAAACAACGCCGAGAGCCCCTGTGCCTGCCAGCCCCGCGGGTCCCCTGGGCGCTGCCTGTCGCCGTGCTCCCCCTCTGGGCATGCCGCTGAACTTGGATGGCTTCGTCCTCTGGTTGTTCTTCAAGGATGGAGGCTTCTTGTAAATCTCTGCCTACAGTTTTGGTAGGAAAGATTGGTGTTCTTGTGGTGCCTTGAGATGCCACTGGACAAAGAAGTTAAAATCTGAGATGGAACGCTGTATTAAGCAGAGTTTGTTACTGCAGGGCTTAGAGTGTGCATTTATCAGAGATTGCAGGGTGAAGTAAACGGAAAGAAGGAATAACTCAAATCCACTGAAATAAGTTGAGCAATAAAGTCTGTTTCAACAGAGCTTGTCAGATAAGGTGTTAAAACAGGCAGCACTCAGGCTCCACTGTGTTAAACCCCTCTACAGATATGTCTGGAGTGTTTCTTCTCTCAAGTTTCAACACAGCAGCTTTCTGAAAACCTCTAACATTTCACAGGTCCTGAATTTTTGATGCTGATATATTGCTCAGAGTACCATGAACAGATTTGTGTGGACAGAGATAAATTCTTCTGTTTAAAAGGGGAAAGGCAGTAAAAATCAGAAGTGTTCTTCTCACGTAGCCTCCCACTCCTTGTGTTCCTTGTTTGTATTTTTTACCAATTCCAACCTGTCAGGCTGTGCTGCTTCCAGTTCATGGCCAGAACACCCTGGGGATGATAAGGAGTGGTGGGGCTCACTCACCTTTGTCCTCGAGGCATTAGCAGGTGAAATGTGCTGGGTGTTCGCAAGGGACAGTGCTCATGGGCTGAGCTTTGGAAACATCAAACTCATTTTTATCAGTCCCTGAATAGGGTTAAAACTCATGGGTGATGAAGAACTTTTGCATCCTCGTGGTTCTTAAAGGATCTCTTGATTTCTCCCTCATGTTTCTGTTGTTCAGTTAACACCCTCTGGTCTGGTTTTGATGTGAAATAAAGTTGGGTCCTGTGGAGCCCTATTTCTGTTTCGGGACATTTTCCACAATTCTTAATTTGCACAGTGTTTTAGAGTCTTTGCAAGGCATATCTCCCATGATTTTTATTTTAACTGCATGGTTCGTGTATTAAAAATTATTAAATAATTCTCCTATTCTCCTATTTTAGGAAGAAGTTTTTCCTTACCCAGAAATTAGCAATGAAGAACTGGCAGAAATCAACCAGTTTGTGGGACCTGTTGAAAAGTTCTTCAATGAAGAAGGTATATTATTGTGGTTTTATCCATGCAAGTGATTTAGTGATTACAAAATTATTTCACTATAGCAGTTTCCATAAGGTGTTTCAAACATTTAATTTAGTTTATGCATTTATTGCTGCTCACACAGTGATGCTGATTCTGTAGCATGTCCATTTGTGGCTTTTTTGGGAAGTATTTGGGTGCTGATCAGAAGAATTAAATCTCCAAAACAGGGGAAAAACCAAGGATGTAAAAGAATTCTGGGATAAAGATAGGATTTGAAATTGGTTTTAGCTCAGCTGAATTGTGCTTCTAACTACTTCATACATTGTGATTTTTTTTTTCCTAGTTCTAGTTCCTAGAACTTTATAGCTGTCCTACTCTGCTAAAACTGACCGTGGCAAAATGCAGCAGAGATACTCAGAAATGCTGGCTCGTTGAGGAGTTATGAAAAATCAAAAGCATTTCTGTTTTTTCAGTATTAGAGTAATAATTCCATTTGGGAAAGGCCTTATTACCGTCTGCATTCCAGAGAGCATTGCAGGGTGTTCTTCCATTCGTGCTGCCTTGGATAAGCCAATTCCAGAGCAATTGCAGAATAGTGGTTTGCACAGACAGCAATTTCTGGGGCAGTTAAACAGCACTGTCTCAGCCTTCCCATTGACAGAGGTTTTCCAAACTCTGTAGGAGTTTGGAGAAGCCAGTGATTGTCACACATCACAATTGGCAAGATCCAGGTGATTTTAACTGTAAAATTGTAGTGTTGCTCACTGACAGTAAATAAAGGATTTATTCAAATTACATTTTTTAACTCTTTGCTCTGTGGGGGGGAACATGGTTCATGGAGTAAACAGCCTGATGTTTAGGGAAGGAATAAAAGGGTCAAATTATGGAGTCTGGAGAAAGTATGATTCCTGTTTGTTTTCACTGCCATGGTACAGAACAGCTCTCTTAATCCCCCAAGAATCTAAAATCTCCTAAGAACAAGATTTTCTAATTTCCTCATTTATGTACTTTTTTTTTTCTTGTATTCACGACCTAGACTTAGTTCAGATAGAGAATCCTGAAAATACTTTGCTTATTCCAGTCTTGGAATCTGCTGGCATGCAGAACCAGTAGAAATGTTTGAGAAAATGAAATAAATGCTGTATTTTTCCCATTTGCAAGTCTTTTTCCTGAATATGTGGTGAGGACAAACAGGATGGTCAGGCTGAAGCTAGAAAGAAGAAATTCTTGTGAAGCTGGGAATGAGAAGGGTCATGAGTGACTGTGGCCCTGGTGGGGGAATCCTGTAGCCTCCCAGCTGCTCTGGGCACTGAGAAACACAGTGTTAAATGAGAAAAAATTCTCTATTTGTAGTGGACTCGAAGAAAATCGATCAAGATGCAAAAATCCCACCCGAAACCTTACAAGGACTGAAGGACCTGGGTCTCTTTGGCATGCAGATTCCAGAGGAATATGGTGAGTAAATGCCACAGAAGAACATCTAGGGGTGCATTTTGTGCCACTTTTGTACCTCTCCAGTTAAAGCTGCTACATTCCTGTATTTCTGTACTTGAAATGGATTTTTGGGGGAGCGGGGAAGTGGCACAAAAAATGTACTGAAATAAAACCTGGTGCCTGTTCCAGGTGGGCTGGGCCTGTCAAACACCATGTATGCACGTCTGGGAGAAATCAGCTCCCTGGATGGCTCCATTGCAGTGACCCTGGCAGCTCACCAGGCCATTGGGCTGAAGGTAATGCTGCTGCTCTGGGGCCAGGGCTTCTGCACAGATTGCATGGAAAAGGTGAAGTGAAAAATGTGGGGCTTAGGGGGAGCAAATCAGAATTACTGGCAAAGCATAAATCAGGTTGTTGGTGTCTGCAGCAGCCTCTGCCACTGGTTCAGTGTGAGACAGAAAGGCTGCATAGGAAGTACACAAGGAAGTTACTATTAGGATAATTGTTCTTAGGTGAATGAGTCCAAGTTGTTTTTTTTTTTTAAATTGGCTAAACTTGTCTAAAGTACCTAGAATAAATAGAATTGAAGCAGTATCAGGGGGGCTCAGGTGATGAGGAAGGAAAGAATTCAGAAAAGAGGAACTTTGGCTGGCTGGGGCTGCATGTTGGGGGGCCTAGAGGAGATAACTCATCTGAGAGAAAGTGTGTCAGTTTTGAACTTGAATATAGCCTTAGGTATTTACCTTTTTAGTGCTGGGTGGATGGCAGAAAGAAGCTTGAAACCACACTCAGTTTGTTATAGCAAGAGAAGATTCCTTGTGGAATTGAGCAGAGAATGCTAATGAAAAAATATTTTAATGACTGACAAATAATACAGTCTTGTTGATTAAACTGTCTCTTGCTATGCCATAAAACTTGCAGATGAAGCTTTCTGAACATGCTGGAGCTTGTCAGCTCCCTCTCTTTTCCCACAGGGTGATGCTGCAAAGTTTCCTGTGCTTGTTTCTGCAGGGGATCCTCATTGCTGGCACCGAGGAGCAGAAGGCCAAGTACCTGCCCCGCCTGGCCTCGGGGGAGCACATTGCTGCCTTCTGCCTCACCAAGCCCGGCAGGTGCTGCTGCCCCACAGCCCCACAGGGGCTCACTGCCTTAGCTGCATTGCTTCATACCTTCAGGCTTCTTTATCTGGGGCCCATGGCTTCAGTATATACATCTGTGGCTTAGTTTTGGTATTTCAAGGAACACTCCAATTACTCTTTCCCCAGCATGCTGCTTTTGGCAGTGTCCATGAAATCCTTGATTCTTGTTCTCATCCCAGGAATTCATTTACTTGAAAGGATGCTTTGTGCTACGTCAGAAATAATGTGCTGTGACTGTTCTGGGATGCTTTCAGTTCTTATTCAAAATATAAAAGCCTGTTTTGAAGGAGCTACCAAAACTAAAAGGAAGAATTTTTGTTGTCACTTAAGTGAGAGGCTCATTGTGTGTTCACATAGCTCAAAGTGTAGCTCCAAAATGTTGCTTTTGTGGCATTCTACACATTCTGGTCAGGTTATAATCCTGATAACATGGTAATGAGAAGAAATGTCCCCTCAGGTAACTTTTAGAACTGTTCAATCTAGTGAGCTTGCTTGTTAGTTAAAACCTAAAATTTATATACTGCTATTTGAGACCCCCTCCTTTTTACAGAATAGGAAGAGGGGGAATATGCAGTTTTGTTTTTTTAAAGCATGTTTACTTCTTTAAACATTCGTAACTTGTTTGTTTTCTAGTGGGAGTGATGCTGTATCCATCCAGACAAGGGCAACCCTGAGTGAAGATGGGAAACACTTCCTGTTAAATGGCTCCAAGGTACCTACTCACAGACTGGGAACAGGAAAGGGGTTTCTTACAAATGTAGGAAGTGTTCTTGTCTTTTGCATCAGTCTGGAACTGGGAGGTTTCCAAGCTAGAGGAGAATGACCCTGTCAAAAAGATTAGGCACAAAGGGAATAGAAAATTATTGTTAGAGAATTACTGCATTAAACTCCTGGTAAGGAAAATGGAAAACTACCCTGGGTTCTTTCTCTGTTGGCCATTTGTGTGTTCAGCTTCAGGGCGGGTTGGTTTCTTAGTAAATCAGCCCCTTCCATGACAGCTTAGGTAAAAGGAAACCTGAACCTGTATTTGACATCTCTTCATTCTGCAGGCTAGATTTTAAAATAAAACTTGATATTTAATTAGAAATAGGTCTGCTTGGAACCTTTCTGTTAAAAGAAACCGTGACAAAAGCCAGTCTTGAAGAAATCAGAGATGTCCTGGTTTCAGCAGTATTAGATGCGTTGCAGACTTGGTCTGTAGTTGTTGATCCATTTGTGGTGTGAAGAGACCCACCCTGGGGGAGAGGCTGATCAGAGAATTTCTCATCAGAGTTAATTTTTGGCCACAGGGTTTGTCCAGTCTGCATTGCCCCTGTATCTCTCAGGTGCCAGCAGCAGCAGGATGGACCAGCTTTTGTGGAAATGCACTGTGGATTTTAATTTAATGCATATTGATACTACATTCTGGTTTTAAAGTTGCTCTAAACTGAGCACATGTGGTCAGCTCTCCTCAGAAATGTGCTCACCCTGGGAGCAGACCCTCATTAGAACTGAAGGGAAGGAACAGCAATTTTTCAGCACTCTGTTCTTTTCCCAGCCTGTTACAAAACCCTGGAGGGCTGTGCCCACAAAATCAGCACATTTACCTTTCTTACACATCTTCCCTCTCTCAAAACAGGTCTGGATCTCCAATGGTGGCCTGGCCAGTATTTTCACAGTGTTTGCCAGGACAGAGATTGTGGACAAGGACGGGCAGGTGAAGGATAAAATCACTGCTTTCATCGTGGAGCGGGACTTCGGGGGCGTCACCCATGGGAAACCCGAGGATAAACTGGGCATTCGAGGCTCCAACAATAAGAGCCACCTAAAACTGTTAGCAGAACTTGTTTTCATAGTTTAAGGTTTTATTTTGGTTGGATCATCTGAATTCAGGGGCAAATCAATACGTATTCCATGTTACAGTATAAGTTTCATGTTTCTTTAGCTGGCTTTTCCCAGGAGCCCTTCCTGACGCAGGGTCTGAAATAAGAAATCCAATTTGTGGAGTTCATTCACTGTGCAGTGAAAGAAATTATTCAGGAGTCTCAGTGGCCAATAGGTTTAATCTAGAAGTCCACGTTCTTCAGCTCTTCTAAGCTTTGTAATGATTGCATCTTTTCACCATCTTGGTGACTGTTCAGTCAGTTCCTTAGAACTAGAAATAAAGACCAAACTGTAGTTCTCTGTTTACACAGTGTATATTCATAATATTTTAAATATTTTACATCAATAACTGATGTCAGCTACAGCCTTTTCCCAAATTCTCACTTCTTTGGCGAAGCATGTATAATTCTGTCATAAACAATGCATTAGGAAGACTTCATTTCCTGCTACAAATAGTGACTTAAGTTCCTGAATGTCTTTTAAGTATTTCTGTGTCATATTTGATCAAGTGTTAATTCTGTGTTTCAGCCTGTGAAGTACATTTTGAAAACACCAAAGTGCCTATAGAGAATGTAATTGGAGAAGTTGGAGGGGGATTTAAGGTAAGCAGTGGAGAATAACTACTGGTGATTTATAGAAGTCTGAAGGAGGCTGTTTCCCCCCGTGCTGAAGTTTCCTTGTGGGTGGTGTGAGCACTGCCACACTCTAGGGTACAGGAAGAGAGATTCCCCCATTGATCTGTAAATTGGTGTCACTGGACAGTGCACAGTGTGCCATCATCTCAGATTTCTGTGTTTCTTCTCTTCTTGTTGGGCTTTTGGTTGTTTGTTGTGGTGTCCCCTCAGAAGAGGGAGTGACTTCAGCTGCCCTTCTGCCCTGAATGGAGGACATGTCCTCTGCTGGTTCCAGAGCAGAATGTGGGAAGGGAGACACCCTGGCACAGGCTGTGTGGATGTCACAGGGAGTGCTGGAGGCATGCCCAGCTCCAAGGTGCCCTGGCTGTCAGGTGCTTCTCCAGGGCTGCCCTGTTGCACAGGGAAATGCTGGCAGGACCCCAGGAGAGAAAACCACAGGTGGCCTTGCAGTGTTACCTTTCTCTGAGAGTGTGACCTGGGGAGTTGCTAACCTGCTCTTACTCCTTCTCCATTTCTTATTCCTGCTGTAGCAGGCAAGTCCAGGCCTAAGTGCTAAAAGAAATTATTTTCCTTAATGTAGTAGAGATTAAAAGAAGATTGTTATGGTGCCTTCCTGACAAGTTAAAATGTAGGACAGTGACTTCTTTCCTAACAGGCTTTGACATGAGTCACCCATGTTGAGAAACAACACTACAGACACCAGACTCCAAAATCTATTTTTTTTACGTTATTGGTCTGTATTTCATTTCTATACCTCCTTTCTTATCCCTTCTGTGATGTGTTGCTGAAAGCCACCTGAGGCAGAGAGCAGCCATCACAGGTCAGCTGCAAGGAGAAATACTGTGGTTTTCTTCATCTGATAAACTGGAGCCGTGCTGTCCAGCTGGAATGTTGTTTACCAGCTGCAGATAAATGCATTTTTATCTACATTTTACCTTCATCTAATTAGAGATTATTTCCAAGTCACCGGATCATCTACTTCAGATACAAAATTGGATGTAATGGGTGGCAGGAAAAGCCCAGTTTTGAAGCATTTTCCTTGGGATGCTGAGAGCTGTGGTGGCTGATGTGAGGGCACTCTCCAGGACTGGCAGTGTGTCCCAGTGAGGAGTGAAATCCAGGGAACACAGAAGCAGGAAGCAGTGACCTAAGGAGAATGTGGCCTAAACCCCATCTGTTTCTTCACAGGTTGCCATGAATATCCTCAACAGTGGAAGATTTAGCATGGGCAGTGCATCTGCTGGAATGATTAAGAAGTTGATAGGTGGGTGAATTGGGAGCTCTGCATGGCTGGGTGCCAGCAGAAACTGCTCTGCCTGAGGCAGATCATGCAAGACATTCAGAGTGGGAGCAGGAGTCTTGACCTTGTCATAACAGGCTTTGATATCTTTAAAACACGAAAATATGGTTTTGAAAAATTAAATTAAAAGCCTGCTTGCAGAGGTTTTGAAATAAAGGTCTTTTTCCTTTTGTACAGTGTAGATTCAGTTCATAGAGTGGGAGGTTATTGCCTCTGTTGGACTTCCCTGAGGTAAAATGTTATTCCCAACAAAAAAACCTCTGTACTATTGATTTTAGAAGGTGTAATCTCCCCTGGAACCTCCCACCTGAATAACTGGCTCAAAGCTGCACACAGTAACTAGGGCTAAAACTGCTTTCTGCCAATTATTAGCCAAAACAGTAACAGAAGTCTCTCTAACCAATTAGCACCAAACCTGATCACTTCTCTTAAGAGTACAGGTTCATACCTCTGGTTCAAAAGCCTTTGACAGGCTGGTCCCACACTTGGTCAACACCATCAGTGTGAGGGTGATTTTCACAAAGTGCTGCTTCTGGAACAGCCAGGGGGCTCCTGGGCACAGACTGGAATGTCACCGCCCAGGGAAGGACACCAGCTGCTGGAATGGTCTGTCACAGCCCTTCTGAGAATGACTTGTTTTTCTTTCTTTGAAGAACTGACATCAGAGTATGCTTGCACCAGGAAACAATTCAATAAGAAACTCAGCCAGTTTGGATTAATTCAGGTAACAAAACATGAAACACCTAAATCTCTGTGCGAAGTGCCAGGACATAGATTGCATTGGGTGTATTTTGGCTGTACTGGTTTAAAGGATTTGCTAGAAATTTGTGTGAACCTGGTGCTGACTTCTGTACACTGATCTTTTAAATGTCCAGAATGATAAATGTATAAAAGTATTTTTTATTTATTGTTGTTTCAAAGTGGTACTTTTTATTGATTGATTAATTTGATGATGTAAAACATATAAGAACTGCAGGTCTTTTTAAGTTTGAGGGTTGATTGTGGACTTTTGCATCTGAATTTCTGTACGATTCCTCCTGTTGCTGTGTGGCAGGAGAAGTTTTGTTTGATGGCTGTGAAAGCCTACGTGATGGAGAGCATGGCTTACCTGACTGCAGGGATGATGGACAGGCCAGGCTTCCCTGACTGCTCCGTCGAGGCTGCCATGGTCAAGGTAACCAGGGCTGGGAAAAGGCTCAGTGTTCAGCCTGCAGAGGGCTGAGAACTCAGGGCTGCATTTAGAGGAGAGAAGCACTGCAGCCAGGTGGAATGACAGATACTGTTCTGTCTGTACCCCACAAGCTCAGACTCGTGCAAAATAAAACCAGCAGGGAACAGGTTGAGAATGTCACAGCCGCTGAGCTGGCGTCTGAGGAGGCCTCACATGAGCACTGGGACACTCAGTCACACTCCAGCTGCCATCCTGGCCAAGCTGTTGCTGTGCCAGCTTTCCCAGGGAGCTGATGGCACAACAAACCCTGTGGAATATCCAGGCTGTGGCTGTCAGGGTGTCCCTCATGGTCACTGCAGAAAACTCCTGCTCTGGGCTCCAGCCAAGCAGCTGCAGCTGCTCTCCCTGTGTGGGGCTGCCCCTGTCCCTGGAATGTGGAGAGTGCCCTGTGCATTGCATCACTAAATTTGACAAACCCCTGAGCCACAGGGATACTGCTCCAGGACCGGTGTAACACACAGAAAACGCTGCAGCAGTGTCCTGTGGATACAACCCCAGAGCAGGGCATCCTGTGTTTATTGCTGATTTATTATCTACTCTCTGCTGATCAAACCCTGTTCCATGGCAGGTGTTCAGCTCTGAAGGTGCCTGGGCATGTGTGAGTGAGGCTCTGCAGATCCTTGGAGGCCTTGGCTACATGAAGGATTATCCTTATGAACGCTACCTCAGAGACACCAGGATCCTGCTCATCTTTGAGGCAAGTACCAGGATCCCCTTTTTCTGCAAACTGCAGTTCACACCTCCTATAAAGGGGAGTAGAAACCTGAAGGTTTGATTGACCAGGATCTTGTTCCTTCAGCTGCAAAGTCTCTAACAGTAAAACTGCAGGACTAACCTTGTTTTCTTTGGAATATCAATAGTAGTTCCCTATAATCAAATAAGCTATGATGGCTTTTACAGACTGACCACAGTGTGAGTTACAGCAGTAACCTTTCCTCTTGTGTGCTTCTCACAAGAGAAGCAGAGAAACTCATAAAAGATCAACTTAGACATTTAATTAACTTATTGATGGCTATTTAAATTAAAAGAAAGGTTGGTTCTGAAGCTTGTTCTCTTTCCAAGCTGGATTGTCAGTGACCCATCATGTGCACATCAGAGTCACTGTCAGACTTGATTTTAACTCAGCTCATTTTGAGCAGTTCTACAACTATTCAAATATTCCTTCACTGGAACAGTGCAGAGCATTTTTAATCAAAATGCATTTTGTCTGTTTTCTTTTACATTGGGGTATATTTGTGTGTTTAATGATGAGGGGCT
>NW_026989957.1:40570-83839 GCF_036417665.1 Passer domesticus | reverse complement strand
AGCCCAGGCATTCCCGGGGGAATAACCTTAGCTTTACCGGGGAAAACCCCGGCATTCCCAGGGAAATAACCCCGGCATTCCTGGGGAAATAACCCGGCATTCCCAGGGAAATAACCCCAGCATTCCCGGGGAAATAACCCGGCATTCCTGGGGAATAACCCGGCATTCCCAGGGAATAACCCGGCATTCCCAGGGAATAGCCCAGGCATTCCCGGGGAAATAACCCGGCATTCCCGGGGGAATAACCCGGCATTCCCGGGGAATAACCCGGCATTCCGGGGAATAACCCGGCATTCCCAGGGAATAGCCCAGGCATTCCCGGGGAAATAACCTTAGCGTTACCGGGGAAATAACCCTGGTATTCCCGGGGGAATAACCCGGCATTCCCGGGGGAATAGCCCGGCATTCCCGGGGAAATAACCTTAGCTTTACCGGGGAAAACCCCGGCATTCCCGGGGAAATAACCCCGGCATTCCCGGGGAAATAACCCGGCATTCCCAGGGAAAAACCCGTCATTCCCAGGAAAAAACCCCGGCATTATCGGGGAATAAACCAGCGTTACTGGGGAATAACCCGGCGTTACTGGGGAAATAACCCGGCATTCCCGGGGAAACCCGGCAGGAACCTGCCATTCCCAGGAAATAACCCAGCGTTCCCGAAAAATAACCCCGGCATTATTGAGGAAAAACCCCGGCATTCCCGGGAAGCACCGGCATTACCGGGGAATAACCCAGGCATTCCCAGGAAACCCGGCATTACTGGGGGAAAACCCAGCATCCCGGGAATAACCCCGGTATTATCAGGGAAATAACCCGGCATTCCCAGGGAAATAACCCGGCAGGAACCTGCCATTCCCGGGAAACAGGGAAACAACCTGGTATTCTCCGGGAATACCCGGCCTTCCCGGGGAACAGCCGGCAGAAATCCCGCACCATTCCTGGGGAAAAAAAACCCGGCATTGCCCGGAGGACTCGGGCATTCCTGAGAAACCCCCATCCACTCCCGGGAAAAAACCTCGGCATTGCCCGAAAAATCCCAGCATTCCTGGGAAAAACCCCGGCATGCCCGGGAAACAGCCGGCAGAAACCTGCCATTCCCGGGAAAATAAACTCGGCGTTCCTGGGAAAACAAGTGCCATTCCTGGGGAAAACAAACCCCGGCATTGCTGGGAAAAAAAAACCTGCATCCACGGGAAAAACACCTGGCATTCCCGGGGAAAAAAACAAAAAAAACAAAAAACCAAAAACAACAACAATAAAAACCCAAAAAAACCCCCAAACAAAACAAAACAAAAAAATCCCGGCATTCCTGGGAAAAACCCTGGCATGCCCGGGAAACAGCCGGCAGAAAACTTCAACTCCTGGGAAAAAAACCTCCAGATTCCCGGGAAAAAACCGTGCCATTCCCGGGAAAACAAACCCCGGCATTGCTGGGAAAAAAACCCCAGCATCCACGGGAAAAAAACTGGCATTCCGGGAAAAAAAACTCACACAAAACAAAACAATAAACCCCGGCATTCCCGGGGAAAAAACCCGGCATAAACTCGGTATTCCCGGGAAAAACTGCGCCATTCCCCGAAAACAAAACAAAACAAAAATACCCCAAAAACCAAAACAAAAAAAAGCCACCAAAAACGCTGGCACTCCCGAGAAAAAAAAAATAACAATCCGGCATTCCCAGGAAAATCCGGCAGCCCCACCCGGGACAAACGCGAGGCCCCGGGAGTGCGACCCGGGCCGTCCCGGGCTGGATCCCGGCCGTCCCTCCGGAGCCCCGGGACAGGGACGGGACAGGGACGGAGGCGGCTGCGGGGGCTCGGGGCACCGGAGCCGCGCCGGCACCGCCGGGGCTCCGGGAAGGGGAAACGAGAGAGGGACGTGGGAGAGGGAGGCGGCGGCAGGAGGGAAACGACAGCGGGGGACGGAGGGACCGGCCCGGCACGGGGGGGACGGACCGAGACCGGCCCGGCTCCCTCCTGCTTCCCCCGGCCGCACTCCCGGCTGCACCGGCCACGTCCCCAGCTCCTCCCGGTTCCCCCAGCCCCGTTCCCCGGCCCCACTCCCGGCCCTGTCCCGGTTCTCCCATCCCTGTCCCGGTTCTGTCCGTTCCCCTACCCCACTCCCGGCTCTGTCCCGGCTCCCCCGGACCCATTCCTGTCCCTATCCCGGTTCCCTGGCCCCATTCCCGTCCCTGTCTCGGTTCCCCTGGCCCCATTCCCGTGCCTATCCCGGTTCTCCCGGCTCTGTGCCCGTTCCCACTCCGGTCCTTATCCCGGTTACCTCAGCCCTATCCCGGCTCTGTCCCGGTTCTTCCAGCCCCATTCCCGTCCCTACCCCGGTTCCCCCGGCCCCATTCCCATCACTGTCCTGCTTCCCCGGCCCCATTCCCATCCCTGTCCCGGTTCCCCCAGCCCCACTCCCGTCCCGGTCCCGGTTCCTCCGGCCCCACTCCGATCCCTATCCCGGTTCCCCGGCCCCACTCCCATCCCTACCCCGGTTCTCCAAGCCCCATCCCAGTTCTCCCGGTCCCACTCCCATCCCTACCCCGGTTCCCCCTACCCCACCCCCGGCACTGTCCCGGTTCCCCCGGACCCGTTCCTGTCCCTATCCCGGCTCTATGCCGGTTCTCTGGCCCCACTCCCGGCTCTGTCCCGGTTCCCCCGGACCCATTCCTGTCCCTATCCCGGTTCCCCGGCCCCATTCCCGTCCCTACCCCGGTTCCCCCGGCCCCATTCCCATCACTGTCCTGCTTCCCCGGCCCCATTCCCATCACTGTCCCGGTTCCCTCGGACCCATTCCTGTCCCTATCCCGGCTCTATGCCGGTTCCCCGGCCCCACTCCCATCCCTACCCCGGCTCTCCCGGCCCTATCCCGGTTCCCCGGGCCCCACCCCCGGCTCTACCCCGGCTCTCCCAGCCCCATTCCCATCACTGTCCCGCTTCCCCGGCCCCATTCCCGTCCCTACCCCGGTTCCCCCGGCCCCATTCCCATCCCTGTCCCGGTTCCCCGGCCCCATTCCTGTCCCTATCCCGGCTCTATGCCGGTTCTCCGGCCCCACTCCCGGCTCTGTCCCGGTTCCCCGGCCCCATTCCTGTCCTTATCCCGGCTCTGCGCCCGTTCCCCGGCCTCACTCCCGTCCCTATCCCGGTTACCCCAGCCCTATCCCGGCTCTATCCCGGTTCCCCGGGCCCATTCCCGGTCCTCCCGGCCCCATCCCGGTTCCCCGGCCTCACTCGCAGCTCTATCCCGGCTCCCCCGGCCCCACTCCCATCCCCGTCCCGGCTCCCCCTGCCCCACTGGCGGCCCTGTGCCCGTTCCCGGCCCCGCCGCGGTACCGGGGATCTGCACGTAGAGGGAGCCGAAGGCGGCGATGTAGACGGCGGCCAGCCCGGCCAGGAACAGCGCCCGCGGCCGCGCCAGCTCCCCCGCGGCGGCCATGGCGGCCCGGCCCCGCCGCGCGCCCCTGACGTCACGGCGCCGGCGGCGCGCGGGGCGCGTCACGGAGCGCGGGAAGGACGAAAATGGCGGCGGCGATCGCGGGATGAGGAGCGGCCGGTGAGGGGCGGGGAAACGGGACAGGGAGCGGGGAAACGGGACAGGGACCGGGGAAACGGGACAGGCACCGGGCAAACGGGACAGGGAGCGGGGAAACGGGACAGGCACCGGGGAAACGGGACCGGGGAAACGGGACAGGGAGCGGGGAAACGGGACCGGGAGCGGGGAAACGGCACCGGGAGCGGGGAAACGGACAGGGAGCGGCATCGGAACCGGGGAAACGGGACAGGGAGCGGGGAAACGGGACCGGGAGCGGGGAAACGGGACAGGCACCGGGGAAACGGGACAGGGAGCGGGGAAACGGGACAGGGAGCGGGGAAACGGGACAGGGACCGGGCAAACGGGACAGGCACCGGGGAAACGGGACAGGCACCGGGGAAACGGGACAGGCACCGGGGAAACGGGACAGGGAGCGGCATCGGGACCGGGGAAACGGGACCGGCACCGGGGAAACGGGACCGGCACCGGGGAAACGGGACAGGGAGCGGGGAAACGGGACAGGGAGCGGGGAGACGAGACAGGGAGCGGCATCGGAACCGGGGAAACGGGACGGGGAGCGGGGAAACGGGACCGGCACCGGGGAGACGGGATCGGGACCGGCATCGGGGAAACGGGACAGGGAGCGGGGAAACGGGACCGGGAGCGGGGAAACGGACTGGGACTGGCATCGGGACCGGGGAAACGGCACCGGGAGCGGCATCGGGACCGGGGAAACGGGCGGGATGGGGACTGGGGTCGGGGCCAGGGTCACGGTCGGGATCCAGGTTTGGAAGGGCACCGGGACCGGGATTGAGATCAGGTCGGGATCACGGTGGAGATTGAGGTCGGGATGGGAACCAGGATCAGGGTCGGGATTGAGGATTGAATGGGGACCGGGACCGGGATCGGGATTGGGATCACGGTCGGGGTTGAGGATTGGAAGGGGATCGAGAGCGGGATCACAGTCGGGATCGAGGTGTGGATGGGGACTGGGATTGGGATCACGGTGGAGATTGAGGTCGGGATGGGAACCGGGATCATAGTCGGGATTGAGGATTGAATGGGGACCGGGACCGGGATCGGGATTGGGATCACGGTCAGGATCAAGGCCTGGATGGGCACCGGGATCGGGTCGGGATCACGACTGGATTGAGGTCTGGATGGGGACTGGGATCGGGTCGGGATCACGGTGGAGACTGAGGTTTAGATGGGGTCAGGATCGGGATTGAGGTCGGGATGGGAACCGGGATCGGGAACACGGTTGGGGCAGCGATGGGGATGGGAATTAGGGCTGGGGTCTGCATGGGGATCGGGGTTGGGATCAAGATCAGAATTGAAGCTGGGGTTGGGATCAGGGTTGAGGCTGGGATCGGGACTGGAGCAGAGTTAGGGATGGGAATTGGGGTCGGGGTCAGGCGAGGGGTTGGGATAGTGGATGGGACTGGGATGATTGGGGGAGTGGGATCAGGGTTGGGATTGGGTTCCAGATTGGGGTCGGGTTTGAGGTCGGGGTCAGGGTTGGGACTGGGGCTGGGGTCAGGATCAGGTCAGGACTGGGATCACAGCTGCAGTGAGAATCAGGGCTGGGGCTGGGGTCAGGATTGGGGTTGGGGTCACAATTAGGGTCAGGATCAGGTTAGGATTGGGGTTGGGATGACAGGATCAGGTCAGGACTGGGATCACAGAGTGAGAATCAGGGTCAGGGCTGGGACTGGGGCTGGGGTCAGGATTGGGGTTAGGATCACAATTAGGGTCAGGATCAGGTCAGGACTGGGATCACAGTCAGAGTGAGAATCAGGGCTGGGGCTGGGGCTGGGATTGGGGTCAGGATTGGGGTTAGGATCACAATTAGGGTCAGGATCAGGTCAGGACTGGGATCACAGTCGGAGTGAGAATCAGGGCTGCGGCTGGCATCAGGACTGGGGTTGGGGTCACAGTCAGGATCAGGTCAGGATTGGGATCACAGTTGGAGTGAGAATCAGGGTCAGGACTGGGACTGGGATTGGGGTCAGGATTGGGGTTAGGATCACAGTTAGGGTCAGGATCAGGTCAGGATTGGGATCACAGTCACAGTGAGAATCAGGGCTGGGGCTGGGATTGGGGTCAGGATTGGGGTTAGGATCACAATTAGGGTCAGGATCAGGTCAGGATTGGGATCACAGCTGCAGTGAGAATCAGGGCTGGGGCTGGGGTCAGGACTGGGGTTGGGGTCACAGTCAGGGTCAGAATCAGGTCAGGATTGGGGATGGGATCACAATCAGGATCAGATCAGGACTGGGATCTGTCAGAGTGAGAATCAGGGTCAGGACTGGGGCTGGGGTTGGGGTCAGGATTTGGGTTAGGATCACAATTAGGGTCAGGATCAGGTCAGGACTGGGATCACAGTCAGAGTGAGAATCAGGGCTGGGGCTGGGGTCAGGACTGGGGCTGGGGTCACAGTCAGGATCAGGGTCAGGTCAGGACTGGGGCTGGGGTCACAGTCAGGGTCAGGGTCAGGTCAGGACTGGGGCTGGGGTCACAGTCAGGGTCAGGGTCAGGCCCAGGCTTGGCAGTGGCATTGGGATCTGTGTGTCAGAACTGGGGTTGCTGTTGGGGTGGGGGCTCCCCAGCCCAAACAATTCCCGTTCCCTGAGCCGTGTCCCGTTCCCCCAGCCCAGCTGTGACTCCTGCAGAGCTTGCCCGGGGCTGTGCCCTGCCCCAGCCCAGCACCCCGAGCCCTGAGGGAGCCCTCCTGCAGAGCTGGGCGCCTCCAGGCCGTGTCTGGGGGTGTGCAGCAGGGTGCCACCATGGAGGAGGTGGATTCCCGCTTCCTGCACCTGCTGCAGCCCATCCGGGACCTCACCAAGAACTGGGAGGTGGACGTGGCTGCCCAGCTGGGCGAGTACCTGGAGGAGGTAACGGGGTCACCCCAGAGCCCCTCGTGGCCCCTGCCCCTCCTTTGCTCTCTGCTTTTATCCTTCTCTCTCTCTTCCTTTTCTCCCTCTTTTTATTCCTTGTCTTCTCTCTGTGTTTTCCTCTTTTTCTTCCTTTTATCTCTTTCCATCCCTCCTTTTCTTCTTTTTATCCCTCTCTTCCCCCTCCTTTTCTCTCTCCTTTTATCCTTCTCTTTCCCCTCCTTGTCTTCCTCTCTTTTCTTTCTTTTGTCCCTCTCTCTCCCCCTCTTTTTATCCCTCCTTTTCTCTCTCCTTTTTCTTCCTTTTCTTGCTTTTATCCCTCTCTTTCTTCTCCTTTTCTCTCTCCTTTTATCCCTCTCTTTCCCCTCCTTTTCTCTCTCCTTTTATCCTTCTCTTTCCCTTCCTTTTCTCCCTTTTTATTCCTTGTCTTCTCTCTCCTTTTTCCTCCTTTTATTTCTTTTATCCCTCTCTTTCTCCTTTGTTTTCTCCCTTTTTATTCCTCCTTTTCTCTCCCCTTTCCTCCTTTTCTTCCTTTTATTCCTCTTTCCCCCTCATTTTCTCTCTCATTTTTCCTCATTTTCTGCCTTTTATCCCTCTTTCCATCTTTCCTTTTCTTCCTTTTATCCCTTTCTTACCCCTCCTTTTCTCCTTTTTCCTCCTTTTATTCCTCTCTTTGCACCTCCTTTTCTCTCTGCTTTTTCCTCCTTTTCTTTTATCCCTCTTTCCATCCTTCCTTTTCTCCCTTTTATTCCTCATTTTTCCTCTCCTTTTCTCCCTCTTTTTTATTCCTTCTTCTCTCTCTCTTTTTCCTCCTTTTCTTCCTTTCCTCCCTCCCCTTCCTCTCTCATTTTTCCTCTTTTTCTTTCTTTCCTCCCTCCCTTTCCTCTCTCCTTTTTTCTCCTTTTCTTCCTTTCCTCCCTCCCTTTCCTCTCTCCTTTTTTCTCCTTTTCTTCCTTTCCTCCCTCCCTTTCCTCTCTCATTTTTCCTCCTTTTCTTTCTTTCCTCCCTCCCTTTCCTCTCTCCTTTTTTCTCCTTTTCTTCCTTTTTCCCTCCCTTTCCTCTCTCATTTTTCCTCCTTTTATCCCTCTATTTATCCCTCCTTTTCCTCCTTTTCTCCCTCTTTCCCCTCCTTTTCCCCCTCCCTTTCTCCCTCCACAGCCCCATTCCCCGGGCCAATCCCAGGCCATCCACTGGGGGTGGTGGCCCTGGGGACAATGCCCCCTTCCCTCATCCCTGTCCCTGCCAGGCTCAGCCTCTCCTCCCTGCCCCTGAGGAACAGATTTGTGGAGAATTCCAGAGCCTCACGGAAAGCTCTCACAGTTTTACACATCTGCACACAAACCCTGAAACAAGGCGTGCTGGCCAAAGCCATAAAATAGAAATGGCGTTGTTGAGAGAGAAATTGAGCTAGAAACAAATTTCAAAATGCAGCCTTGCAAAGGAATTTTAAAGAATTAAAATTTTAATTTAATTTAAAAATTAATTTTAGAGAATTAAAGCTGGGCAAGATGCATGGTAGCAAGACCACCTGGAGTGAAAACAGAAGTGATTAATGTTAGAATTAACAGCAATATTGTGTGGCAGAGTGGGAAATATTTATAAGGCATTGTAACCAAAAAATAAGGTAGCTCAGTTTTACATCTCTGATGTCTCACCCTTCATGGAGACTGATGATAGAATAAAGCCTTTCCAAACACCTCTCAGCTGCCCCAGAAAGCTAAAATAAACCCCCTGTCCCTCCAGCTGGACCAGATCTGCATTTCCTTCGACAACGGCAAGACCACCATGAACTTCATGGAGGCAGCGCTGCTGATCCAGGGCTCTGCCTGCATCTACAGCAGGAAGGTGGGCACACAGCTGGCCTGGCCCATCCCAATCCCATCCCATCCCATCCCCATCCCATCCCCATCCCAATCCCATTATCCCATTATCCCACTATCCCATCCCATCCCTGCCCCACATCCCATCCCATCCCATCCCATCCCATCCCATCCCATCCCATCCCATCCCCATCCCCTGGGGTCACCCCAGAACCCCCCCTTGGCTTCCAGTCCTTGGTGGGGATGAAGGGATTTTGTTGTTCCAAAATTTGATCCCTTTTAGGTGTTGGCAGCCCCAGGGAACAGCAGGAATTCTGTTCTGCAGGGTGGGATATAAAATCCTGTTTTGTCACAAAATCCTGGGATGTTGGAGCTTTTTGACCACAAATCCCAGAATGGTTTGGGTGGGAGGGGACCTCAAAGCCCCTCCAGTGCCACCATGGGCAGGGACTCCTCCCAGTGTCCCAGGCTGCTCCAGCTCCAGGGATTTCCCCCAGTCTGGCCTTGGAACAGCAGGGAAAAAGGGAAAAGAGCACCAAACCCCATGGAATTGACCTCCACAGTGGGAGGGGGGAGTCCCTCGGGTGGGGGGCTTTCCCAGGAGCTGCTCCCCTTTTCCCAGCCCCAGCTGCTGTTTTCCAGGTGGAATACCTGTACATGCTGGTCTGCCAGACACTGGACTGCATCTCCAAGAAAAAGTGAGTGGGATTTTCCCTTCCCAGAGGGGGATTTTCCCTTCCCAGAGGGGGATTTTCCCTTCCCAGAGGGGGATTTTCCCTTCCCAGAGGGGGATTTGTCCTGCAGAACCCCTGCCCTGGGTCTGTCCCGGTGCTGCCCTGATCCTGGGCCATCCCCACTCCCATCCCTGCCCTGGGGGCTGCATCCCAGGCTTAGGAATACCATCACAGGGATGATAACACACAAAACCAGGGATGGTTTTCCTCCTGGAGTCCAGAAGAGCCTGGGGGAGCCTTTTCCAAAAGGAAAATCCCTTTTCCAAAAGGAATGAGCTGCCAGCTCCTTCGGACTTTCACCCTGACACGAGCAAGAGGGAAAACCCCGTTGTTTTTTGGGATTTTCCCACCTGGGGGGGCCGCAGCAGGGCTGGAGGGACCCTTTGCCCCCCTCCCAGGGATCCTGAGCCCGTTTTTCCCTAGGAAGGAGAAGCTGCCCTCTTCCCTGGGCCCCGACGGCCGCGACGCCGACGCCACCTTCACGGCCAGGGAGGAGGAGGTGAGGAGGGCTCTGTGCTCCCTGCCCTGCTCGGGGGTCCCTCGGTGTCCCTGCCAGCTGGGCTCACACTGGGGGCTCTCCTGCAGTTCCTGTCCCTGGATGACATCCCAGAAACCAGCCCGGCCAGCGTGAACATGAGGGGGGACCAGCAGCCTGCCGTAAGAGGAACCAGCTGCATTTTATGCCTCCTTTTATTTCTGTTTTTCCTCCTTTTATCCCTCCTTTTATTCCTTGGTTTATCTCTCCTTCCTCCTTTTTTCCCTCCTTTTTTTCCTTTTCTCCCTCCCTTCCCCCCCCTTATCTCCCTCTTTTTATTCCCCCTTTTCTTTTTCTTTCTCTCTTTTATCCCTGCCTTTTCTCCTCTTTTTCTCTCTCCTTTTTTCTCTTTTTCATCCTCTTATCCCCCTTTTTATCCCTCCCTTTCACCCTCCTTTCCTCCCTTTCTCTCTTTTATCCCTTCCTTTTCTCCTCTTTTTTCTCATTTCTTTTTTCTCCTTTTCTTCCTCCTATCCCCCTTTTTATCCCTCCCTTTCCCCTTTCTTTTCTCCCTGTTTTTATTCTTCTTTCTCCCCTCTTTTTACTCTTCTTTTTTATCCCTGCCTTTCCCACTCCTTTTCTCTCTCCTTTTGCCTCATTTTCTTCCTTTTATTCCTCTTTTTATCCCTCCCTTTCTCCCTCCTTTTCTCCTTTTCTCCCCTGCATGGCACCATTTCCCGGGTGAATCCCGGGGCCAGCCAGCCACAGCCAGGGTGGTGGCCCTGGGGACAGTGACACCTTTCCCAGGCTCTCTGCCACCTCCCTGTCCCTTCCCAGGCCGTGAACATCGTTCCCCTGACCCCGATGTCCCTGGTGCCCCCGGAAGAGGGCGAGAAGAAGGAAAACCCCCTCCTGAGGTGGCACTCCTGGGATTGTCCCATGTCCCCTCCCCTGCTCCAGTCCCCTCCAGTCCCTGCTGGGATTGTCCTGTGTCCCCTCTCCCAATGGAATTGTCCTGTGTCCTATTCCCTGGGTGTCCCCTGCCCTGCTCCAGTCCCTGGTGGGCTTGTCCCGTGTCCCCTCCCCTGGGTGTGATTGTCCCATGTCCCCTGCCCTGCTCCAGTCCCTGGTGGGATTGTCCCATGTCCCCTCCTCTGGTGGGCTTGTCCCGTGTCCCCTCCCCTGGTGGGATTGTCCCTGTCCCCTCCCCTGGGTGGGATTGTCCCATGTCCCCTCCCCTGCTCCAGTCCCCGGTGGGATTGTCCCTGTCCCCTCTCTGGGTGGGCCTGTCCCGTGTCCCCTCCCCTGCTGGCCTTGTCCCTGTCCCCTCCCCTGTGGGCTTGTCCCGTGTCCCCTGCCCTGCTCCAGCCGGGGTCCCTCAGCCCAAACACACAATCCTGCCGGGATCCGTGGAGGAGCAGCAAGATCCCGGGTGTGCGGGGCCATCCAGGCCAGTCCCGTGCTGCGGGGAGGGCCGGGCTGTGGCTGGGCTGGCCCGTGGCCGGCCCAGGGGACGCTGGGGACAGCGGGGACAGCGGGGACAGCGGCCTGCCCGTCCCGCAGCCGGCGCGGCGAGGTGCTGGCCAGCCGCCGCGATTTCCGCATGAACACCTCCACCCCCCACGCCTGCGGCGCCTTCCTGCTGGAGCTGGCCGGGCTCTCCCCCACCCACCCGCGGCAGGAGCCGGGCCTGGGGACAGCCACAGGTACCGGGGGCTCTGGGGTGGCCGTGTGGCTGTCGCTGTCCCCGCCAGGACTCACCCGTGGCTGTCCCCGCAGCGGCTCCGGCGCCCAGCCCCGCGCAGCGCCCCAGCTCTGGCACGGCCCTGGCGCGGGCACTGAGCTTCTGCGAGGAGGCAGGTGAGGGGTGGCACCTGCCAGCGCTGTCCTGGGGTCCCCGCGGCCATCCAGGGCGCTGCAGAGGAGGGTGAGGGGTGAATTCAGCCCTGCCACGAGGGGCTGTGCTCCCAGGGGAAGGGACAGGAGAGAGGGAATGGCCTCAGCCTGGGCCAGGGCAGCTCAGGGGGGATTTTGGGGAAATTCCTCCTGGAAAGGGCTGTGCAGCCCTGGCACGGGGTGGGGTTCCTGTCCCTGGAGGGGTTTAACGTCCCTGTGGATGTGGCACTTGGGGACAGGGCCTGTGGTGGAGCTGGGAGTGGTTGGATTTGGGCTCTAAGGGATTTTCCAACCCAACCAACTGCACCATTCCCTGCTCCTGCCCTCTGCTGCCCCTTGGCCCTGGCAGGAGAAGCTCCTGGGGAGATTCCTTGGCAGACAGGGTGGGAATGGGGGGTCCTGGAAGCTCCTCCAGCCTCTGCCCATTGCCACCCCTCCAGGTGCTGAAGGACCTGAGGATGACGACCTTCCTGCAGTCCTGGAGGATGACATGGAAGTGACCCCGGTCCCCAACGAGCACATCGTGGCTCAGAGGGTCTGTGTGGGGCTTGGGGGGGCTGTGCTCCTTCCCTGGATCCCCCCAGCCCCTCCCTGCCCCCCAGCCCCTCATGTCCCTCTCGGTGTCCCCCAGAGCACGCCCCGGACCCGGGGGTACGTCCTGCGGGAGAGACCCCCCAGCCAGGACCCCAAAGCCCTCAGCAAGGTAAGGGGGGGGGCCTGGAGCCAGGCAGATCCCAAATCTGAGCCAGGGAAATCCCAAATCCGGGCAGGATGGCACCCTCTGGGATGCCCCAGAGCCCCTGCCCATCCTCCCCCCTGTGCCAGGAGGAGCCCAATCCGTGGCAGAGCCTCGACCCCTTCGGAGACTCTGAGGAGAAGCCCTTCAGGAAAGGTATTTTTGGGGGAAATGGGCAGCTCCAGGGGAGCTCATTCCTGTCACGTGTCCCTCAGTGTCCCCAGCCCCACAGCGGGTCATTCCCAGCCCCATATCCCTCAGTATTCCCAGCCCCATGGTGGCTCCTTCCCAGTCCCATGGGAGGATCACTCGTGGCCCCACAGAGGGTCCTTCCTGGCTGTGTGTCCCTCAGTGTCCCCAGTCCCACAGAGGGATATTCCTGGTCCTACAGGGGGACATTCCCAGCTCATGGAGGGACATTCCCAGTCCCACATGTCCCCATCCCCATGGCAGGTCATTCCCAGTCCCACAGGGGGACATTCCCAGCTCATGGAGGACATTCCCAGCCTCACGTCCCCATCCCCATGGCAGGTCCCATCCCCAGTCCCACAGTGGGATATTCCCAGTCCCACAGCGGGGGTCATTCCCAGTCCCACATCCCCATCCCCATGGCAGGTCCTTCCCAGTCCCACAGGGGGACATTCCCAGCTCATGCAGGGACATTCCCATCCCCATGGCAGGTCCCATCCCCAGCCCCACAGTGGGTCACTCCCAGCCACCCTGGACATCCTCAAGTGTCCCTGTCCCCACGCTGGGTCATTCCAGCCCCACAACATCCAGAGGGGCCCCGTCCCCTTGCCAGCCCCTCGCGGTGGCCACACGCCTGGTGTCACCCCTGTCACCTGCAGGGAGGCCCTTCCAGGTGCCACACGGCCTGGATGATGTGATTGGAGGCAAGAGGAAGAGGAGGGGCCCGAGGAAGCTCCAGGATTTCACCAGATGGTTTTCTGCAGCCTGTGAGTGATTCCTGTGGCATTGGGATCCAAAAGGATTTAAAAACCTTTAGCAGAAGTTAAAAACCTTTAACAGCCCTGTGTGTGTGGCACTTGGGGACACGGGCAGGGGTGGCCTTGGCAGTGCTGGGGGGACTCGATGGGCTCAGAGGGCGTTTCCAACTTGGATAAATCCATGGAATTTCCATCCAATGATTATTCCTGATCTGCTCCCCCCAGACAACAACGTCACAGAGAGCCGGAAGAGCAGGAGGAATGGCCCCACCTTTGCAGGTGAGGGGACACGGGCAGGGAGGGACACATTCCCTGTCCTGGGGGACACCAGGGACTGGAGCCTGCACTGGGGAGGGCATGGAGGGGAAGGACACCCCAAAACTGGGGGAGGACACCAGGGACTGGATCCTGCAGTGGACAGGGCATGGAGAGGAAGGACACCCCAAAACTGGGGGCAATGGACACCAGGGACTGGATCCTGCAGTGGGGTAGGAAGGAGAGGAAGGACACCCCAAAACTGGGGGGAATGGACACAGGGAATGAATCCTGCAGTGGGGAATGGACAGCAGGGACTGCATCCTGCAATGGGCAGGGCATGGAGGGGAAGGACACCCCAAAACTGGGGGGAATGGACACAGGGAATGAATCCTGCAGTGGGGAATGGACAGCAGGGACTGCATCCTGCAATGGGCAGGGCATGGAGGGGAAGGACACCCCAAAACTGGGGGCAGTGGACACCAGCTCCTGCAAAGGAGAAGGGCCTGGGATGCCTTGGGGGGGTCTGCTTTGGGGGGGCACAGAGGGGCCATCCCAAATCCCTGCTCCCAATCCCTGCAGACCTGGAGGTGCTGTACTGGAGGCATTTCAAGGAGCGGATGGCGGCGCACAGGAAGCTCCGGAGCCGGGGGGTGAGTGGGGTGGGGGCTAAACTGGGGGGCCAGGGGGCTCCAGGACCCCCTTGCCATGCCCTGGGGGTGCTCAGGGCTGTTCCTCCCCCCAGGTGCTGCCGAGGGAGCTGGTGCCAGAGCTGGAGCAGGAGCGTGGGGCTGACAGCGAGGATGGGGCAGGTGCTGGAACCCAAAACCCCAAATCCCCCCTGCCTGGGGAGCCTTTCTTTCCCTCCTGGGGGTCTGGGAGAGTCCCAGAAGGCTGGGGGATCTCAGGGGGCACTGAGGGGGTCTCAGGGAACACTGAGTGGTGTCCCCATCCTGGCAGATGATGATTTTGTGGAGCACGAGGACATGGAGCACGAGGACATGGAGCCCGAGGCTCCTCCAGAGGAGCTGGAGGAGAGAAACCTGGGTGAGCTGCTGACCCTTCCCTCCCCAGTCCCCAGCTCCCCTGTCCCTCCATGGAGTGGCCGGGTGCTGTCCCCACCTCTGGTGACCCCTTTTCCCACAGCCTCCCCTGAGCCTGGCTACGAGGAGCTGGTGCGCAGGAACGTGGTAGGTGCTGCTGCGGGGACCTGGGGGTGACTCCAGCCGGTCGGGGGGTCCCCAGGAGGCTGGGGGGTGTCCCCAGGAGGCTGGGCGTGTCCCCAGCAGGCTGGGCGTGTCCCCATGGCTGTCCCTGTCCCCAGGAGCTGTTCATGGCCAGCTCCCAGAAGTTCGCGCAGGAGACGGAGCTGTCCCAGCGCATCCGGCAGTGGGAGGAGCGCGTGGAGCCGCTGCTGCAGGAGCAGGCACGTGCCCGGGCTGGGCTGGGGGGCACCGCCTGAGCTGGGCAGGGGGCTGGCACTGCCTGCTCCCCCTGGGCCCCTCTGCTCTCACCTGAACTCCTGGTACCCACCCCCGAGCCCTCTGCCCTTCACTGCCCACCCCCCGTACCAGAGCACCCCATACCCACCTCAGAGTCCCCTGTGCCTGCCCCAGAGCACCCTGTACCCACCTCAGAGTCCCCTGTACCTGCCCCAGAGTCCCCTGTGCCCACCCCAGAGCACCCTGTACCTGTCCCAGAGTCCCCTGTGCCCACCCCAGAGTCCCCTGTGCCCACCTCAGAGTCCCCTGTACCCGCCCCAGAGTCCCCTGTACCCACCCCAGAGCACCCTGTACCTGCCCCAGAGTCCCCTGTGCCCACACCTGAGCCTCCCCTGAACCCTTTCTCTCCACCCCTGCCCCTCCCTGTCCTTCTTACCTGCAGGAGTTCTGTGCCCTGTTCCATGTCCATGGGTAGGGGCTGGCACTGACAGGTGACCCTCCCTGTCCCCTCACTGTCCCTCAGGAGAGCTGTGTCCTGTTCCATGTCTGTGCCCATGGGCTGGCACTGACGGGTGGCACTCCCTGACCCTCCCTGTCCCCTCACTGTCCCCCAGGAGAGCCGTGCCCCGTTCGACGTCCGTGCCTACGGGCAGCAGCTGACCGGGCGCTGCGCGGAGCTGGGCCAGTGGCACTCTCTGGCCAGCCTGGTGGCCGGGCAGCCCCCGTTCGAGGTGTGCCGCTACCTGCTGGCCTCGCTGCAGCTCGTAAGGCTTTGGGGGCTCCCTGGGGGGGTCGCTGGCTGTGCCAGGCCCCCCGTGCCACCCGCTGTGCCCTCCCCAGGCCAACGACGAGGAGGTGGAGCTGGAGCAGGAGCCGGGGCTGGAGGCGGCGCTGGACACGGCGCGGCTGCGGCTGCTCTCGGCCCGCCCGGCGCACGAGAGGTTCCAGCACCTGCAGCTGCCCTCCCAGAGAGACCCCGGCCCCCAATAAAGCCCCCTTTGCTAAGGAGGGGCCTCTCACCTCGGGGTGGCGGGGGGGGTGCGGTGGGGGGTTATGGGATTTGGCTGCACGGGGATTGTGGGGAGGGGGCTGGGGGGCTGCAGGGGTCACTTCAGTCACCTGCACAGGGACCCCCAGCCATGGGGAGGGGGCTGCAGGGGTGAGGGGTCACTTCAGTCACCTGCACAGGGACCCCCAGCCATGGGGAGGGGGCTGCAGGGGTGGGGGGTCACTTCAGTCACCTGCACAGGGACCCCCAGCCATGGGGAGGGGGCTGCAGGGGTGAGGGGTCACTTCAGTCACCTGCACAGGGACCCCCAGCCATGGGGAGGGGGCTGCAGGGGGTGAGAGGTTGGGGGGTCCCTCTGCCCCCCTGCCTTGTCTCCCTTTGGAAGGGGTCACTTTACTCACCTGTGCAGAGCCCCCCGCCTCACGGGACACTCCTGGGGGGCTGCAGGGGTCCCTCCCTGCCATGTGACACTGCTGGGGGCAGGGGGGTGTCCCTCCACCCACCCACCCATGTTCTCCCCCTCACAGGACACACCTGGGGGTCACTCCACCTGCCCACTCAAAACCTTCCTCACCCCTGGGGACACTGGGGGCTGTCAGGTGTCCCCTCCCTGCCATGTGCCACCCCTGCAGGGCGTGGGCTCTGTCAGGGCTGTCTGTCCCACAGAACATACCTGAGGGACACTGGAGGTGTCACCTGTCCTCCATGTGCCACCCTTGTCTGGTGTGGGCTCTGTCACCCCCATGGGACACACCTGGGGGACACTGGGGACTGTCAGCTGTCCTCCATGTACCACCCCTGCAGGGTGTGGGCTCTGTCCCTCCCACAGGACACACCTGAGGGACACTGGGGGCTGTCAGGTGTCCCCTCCCTGCCATGTGACACTGCAGGGTGTGGGCTCTGCCCATCCCACAGGACACACCTGGGGGACACTGGAGGTGTCAGCTGTCCTGTTCTATGTGACACTGCAGGGTCTGGGCTCCATCCCTCCCACAGGACACACCTGGGGGACACTGCGGGCTGCCAGCTGTCCCCCTCCATGTGCCACCCCTGCAGGGTTTGGGCTCTACCCATCCCACAGGACGAACCTGAGGGACACTGGAGGTGTCATCTGTCCTCCATGTGCCACCCCTGCAGGGCGTGGGCTCTGTCACCCCCATGTGGCACACCCGGGGGACACTGGGGGCTGCCAGCTGTCCTCCATGTGCCACCCCTGCAGGGTGTGGGCTCTGCAGGGTTCTGTCCCTCCCACAGGACACACCTGAGGGACACTGGGGGCTGTCAGGTGTCCCCTCCCTGCCATGTGACACTGCAGGGTGTGGGCTCTGCCCATCCCACAGGACACACCTGGGGGACACTGGAGGTGCCAGCTGTCCTCCATGTGCCACCCCTGCAGGGTCTGGGCTCTGTCCCCATCATGGGACACAGCTGGGGGACACTGGAGGTGACAGATGTCCCCCTCCATGTGCCAGCCCTGCAGGGTCTGGGCTCTGTCCCTCCCACAGGACACACCTGGGGGACACCGGAGGTGTCAGCTGTCCTGTTCTATGTGACACTGCAGGGTCTGGGCTCCATCCCTCCCACAGGACACACCTGGGGGACACTGGAGGTGCCAGCTGTCCCCCTCCATGTGCCACCCCTGCAGGGTTTGGGCTCTACCCATCCCACAGGACGAACCTGAGGGACACTGGAGGTGCCAGCTGTCCCCCTCCATGTGCCACCCCTGCAGGGTTTGGGCTCTACCCATCCCACAGGACGAACCTGAGGGACACTGGAGGTGTCATCTGTCCTCCATGTGCCAGCCCTGCAGGCTGTGGCCCCTGTCACCCCCATGTGACACACCCGGGGGACACTGCGGGCTGCCACCCCTCCCTCCCCACCCCAGCACAGGCCCCGCTGGGGCAGGGGCTGCCGGGGCTGCCGGCGCTGCCGTTTATTGCCGCGCGGCGGCGGGCGGCGGCTCGTAGGCCTCCATGTGCGCGCGGACGCTGCGCGCCAGCTCCTCGGCCGTGCGCGAGCGCCCGTAGCAGTCCCGGAAGGCGCCGTCGGGGTCCAGCAGGAACGTCAGCACCGAGTGGTCCACCAGGTAGTCGCCGTCGGCGTCGCGGGGCCCGGCGCTGACGTAGACGCGGAAGGCGGCGGCGGCGGCGCGCACCTGCTCGGGGCTGCCGGTGAGGCCCAGCAGGCGCGGGTGGAAGTCGCGCAGGTACCGCGCCAGCGCCGCCGCGTCGTCGCGCTCGGGGTCCACGGTGACGAAGAGCGGCTGCAGCGGCGGCAGCGCGGCGTCGCGCTCCAGCAGGCCCACGGCGCGGCTCAGCCGCTCCAGCTGCTCGGGGCACACGTCGGGGCAGTGCGTGAAGCCGAAGTAGAGCAGCACCCAGCGGCCCCGGAAATCCGCCTTGGTGCGCGGCGCGCCCGCCGCGTCCCGCAGCTGGAAGTCGGCCCGGCTCAGCGGCAGCGCGCGCAGCTGCCGGAGCTGCCGGGCGCGCTGCTGCCGCTCCTTGTGCCGCCGCAGGTGCAGCCAGCCCGCCGCCGCCGCGCCCGCCAGCGCGCCCGCCAGCGCCAGCCGCCGCCGCAGCGGGAAGCGCGGCGCGCCCGGCGGCACGGCCAGCCGGCGGCACGGCACCGGGAACGGCAACAACGGCAGCGGGAACGGGCGCAGCCAGCGCAGCATGGCCGGGCTGCGGGGAGAGAACGGGGAGGGCAGGAGCTGCCCCGGGGAGCACCGAGCCGGGGTGTGACCGCAGCCCTGCGCCACAGGGGCACTCGGGACTCTGCTCCTGATGGCCCTGGACCCCAGCCCTGTCCCAAAATGCCCCCTGACCCCTCATGTCCCACTGCCCTTGGACCCCAACCCTGCCCCCTGACCTCTCACCCCATCCCTTGGACCCCCACTCTGCCCCTCAAATGCCCCCTGATCCCTCACTCCACCCCCTGAACCCCAACCCTGCCCCCCAAATGTCCCCTGAGCGCTCATCCCATCCCTTGGACCCCAACCTTGTACCCCAAATGCCCCCTGACCCCTCAGCCCATCCCTTGGACCTCAATCCTGTCCCCAGATGTCCTCTGACCCCTCACCCCATCCCTCCTGATGCCCTTGGACCCCAACCCTGTGCCCTGAGCACTCACCCCACCCCTTGGACCCCAACCTTGTACCCCAAATGCCCCCTGACCCCTCATCCCGTCCCTTGGACCCCAGCCCTGTCCCCAAATGCCCCCTGACTGCTCATTCCACCCTTTGGACCCCAATTCTGCCCCCCAAACACGCCCTGACCCCTCATCCTTCCCTTGGACCCCAGCCCTGCCCCCCAAATATCCCCTGACCCCTCATCCCATCTCTTGGACCCTAACCCTGTCCCCACATGCCTCCTGACCCCTCAGCCCACTCCTCCTGATACCCTTGGACCCCCCCAAATACCCCCTGTCCCCCACCCGGTATCCTGCTGCTCTGAGACCCCAATTCTGCCTCCCAAATGTCCCCTGAGCCCTCATCCCACCCCTGTGACCTCAACCCTGTCCCCCAAATACCCCCTGAGCCCTCCTCCCTCCCTTGGACCCCAGCCCTGTCCCCCACATGTCCCCTGACCCCTCAGCCCACCCCTCCTGATACCCTTGGACCCCCCACTCGTTTCCCCCAAATACCCCCTGCTCCCCACCCGGTATCCTGCTGCTCCGGGACCCCAGTCCTGCCCCAAACGCCCCCTGCCCCCTCATCTCCCCCCACCCCCGGTGCCCCCCCCGTGCAGTCCCCGCTGACCTTTGACCTCTCCCGGTGCCGCCCGGACCGCCCGCGCCGCTGCCGCGGAACCGGAAATACCGGCGGGGGGCGGGGCCACGGCGGAAAGGGGCGTGACCGCAACGGGAGAGGGCGTGGTCTGCACAGCGCGCTACAAGGTGGGCGGGATGTGGTCAATACGAGGGGGCGTGGCCAATGCGAGGGGCGTGGCCACAGCACAGTTCCCCGTTGCGCCACTAGGTGTCGCCGCCGCGCCGCGCCGCTGCCCTCAGAGCCGTGGGGGGGGCTGTGTTTATCGCGACATGGCCCCGCCGTCGCGATCGCTGCGGTTTATTTATGTTTATCACTGCGGTGAGCCCCGGCGCGGCGCGGGGACGGCTCCCGACGGCACGATGGTCTCGGCCACCAGCGGCGGCGGGTCCCGCGGGGGCTCCGGGCCCAGGCGCAGCGCGTCCTGCAGCTCCCGCCGGCCCTCGGCGCCCAGCGTCCCCTCATGGTGCACCCGCAGCCAGGGCTCGCCTGAGGGCGGGGGCGGGAGGGGTTATGGGGGCTCTGATCCCCCCAGAGATCCCCCCAAACCGGGGTTCACCCTTAGACAAGGCTCGCCTGAGGGCGGGGGCGGGAGGGGTTATGGGGGCTCTGATCCCCCCAGATATCCCCCCAAACCGGGGTTCATCCCCAGACAGGGCTCGCCTGAGGGAGGGATCATCGGGGGGCTCTGATCCCCCCAGAAATCCCCCCAAACCGGGGTTCATCCCCCAGCCGGGGCTCTCCTGAGGGAGGGGGAGATGGAGGGTTCATCGGGGGCCTCTGATCCCCCCAGATATCCCTCCTATTCAGAGTGCACCCCAAGTCAGGTCTCTCCTGAGGGAGGGGACACGGAGGGGTTATGGGGGCTCTGATCCCCCCAGATATCCCCCCCAAACCGGGGTTCACCCCCAGCCGGGGCTCGCCTGAGGGAGGGGAGCATTGAGGGGTTATGGGGGGGCTCTGATCCCCCCAGATATCCCCCCAAACCGGGGTTCACCCATAGGCAGGGCTCGCCTGAGGGAGGGGACACGGAGGGGTTATGGGGGCTCTGATCCCCCCAGATATCCCCCCAAACCGGGGTTCACCCCCAGCCGGGGCTCGCCTCAGGGACCGCGGGCACTCGGGGGTGGCGGGGCTTGGGGAGCTGCCCTCACCTGCCCGCAGGCGCTGCCCGGTGCCCACCAGCAGCTCGGCGCCCACGCGGGGGTTCACGGGGTCCCCGGCCCGCGCCCGGCCCGCGCCCAGGCGGTGCAGGACCCGCGCCAGGGGCAGCGCCCGCACCTGCTGCACCCAGCCTGGGGACGGGACACGGGGACAGGGACACGGGGACAGGGACACGGGGACAGGGACATGGGGACAGGGACACGGGGACAGGGATATGGGGACAGGGACACGGGGACAGGGACACGGGGACAGGGATATGGGGACAGGGACATGGGAGACAGGGACATGGGGACAGGGACACGGGGACAGGGATATGGGGACAGGGACATGGGAGACAGGGACATGGGGACAGGGACACGGGGACGGGGACATGGGGACAGGGACACGGGGACAGGGACATGGGGGGACAGGGACATGGGAGACAGGGACATGGGAGACAGGGATATGTCGGGGGGGACAGGGACACGGGGGTGTCAGGGACATGGGAGGGGACAGGGACACGGGGACGGGGACATGGGAGGGGACAGGGACACAGGGTTAAACCCCAGCCTGGGGACCACGGGAGCAGCAAGGGGACGCGGGGAGGTCGGGAGGGGCAGGGGCATGGGGGGCAAGGGGATCAGGGACACGGAGGGGGGAGCCCCCAGCCTTGGCAGGGCAGGGACATCGCGGGGGTCCCCAATATGGGGGCCTCAGGGACATGGGGACACAGGGGAGCCCCCAGCCCGGGCGGGTCAGGGTATGGGCACCCCCCAGGGATCAGGGACAGCGCAGGGATGTGGGGCGGGGGGCACAGGTGAGGACCCCCGGAACACGGCATGGGGAAGCGGGGACCCTCGAGGGGCAGGGTATGGGGGTGGGGGGTCGGGGACCCCCCAGCGCAGAGGAGGGGGCAGCGTGGGCAGGTGAGGACCCTCAGGGTGGGGGGATAATCCAGGGGCGTCCTGAGCACCCTGGGGAGGGCGAGGGCATGGCGGTGGATGGGAGCAGTGGGAACGGGGGGACTGTCAGCCCCCCGGAGGGGCACGGGGACAAGGGAGGGTGGGGAATTTGGGGTGGGGTCCCTCTGACCTTCCTGCGGCGCGGGCAGCTCCTCGCACACCTTGGCCTGGCCCAGGAGCTGGCGGCGCTGGGCGGGGGTCCCGGCGCACAGGGTCCGGGCGGTGTCAGGGGGCACCCCCTGTGCCCCCAGCATGGCCTCGAACGTGCCCAGGGCCGAGCCATCGTCCAGAGCCCGGGCCAGGCGCTCACGGCCCTGCTCGGCCCCCGCGGCCATCCCGCACTGCCAGAGCAGCACCCCGCCTGCGCCCCGGACAGGGACACGGCTGGGACCCCACCCCAAACCCTGCCCCACAGCCCCCTGCTCCCTGCCCCATCCCGCACTGCCACAGCAGCACCCCGCCTGCGCCCCGAACCGGGACAGGGCTGGGACCCCACCCCAAACCCTGCCCCACAGCCCCCTGCCCCGTCCCGCACTGCCACAGCAGCACCCCGCCTGCGCCCCGAACCGGGACAGGGCTGGGACCCCACCCCAAACCCTGCCCCACAGCCCCCTGCCCCGTCCCGCACTGCCACAGCAGCACCCCGCCTGCGCCCCGAACCGGGACAGGGCTGGGACCCCACCCCAAACCCTGCCCCACAGCCCCCTGCCCCGTCCCGCACTGCCACAGCAGCACCCCGCCTGCGCCCCGAACAGGGAACGGGGCTGGGACCCCCTGACCCCAAATCCTGCCCCACAGCCCCCTGCTCCCTGCCCCATCCCGCACAGCACCCCGCCTGCGCCCCAAACAGGGTAAGGGGCTGGGACCCCACCCCAAACACCGCCCCACAGCCCCCTGCTCCCTCCCGCACTGCCACAGCAGCACCCCAAACCGGGGCACGGCTGGGACCCCCTGACCCCAAACACCGCCCCCAGCCCCACAGCCCCCTGCTCCATCCTGCAGCGCCCCGCCTGCACCCCGAACCGGAACACGGCTGCGACCCCCACGGGGACCCCCACTCCTGGGGAGCCTCAAACTCTGCCCCGCTGCCCCTCTGCGCCCCCACCCCTGCTCGGGACAGGGGCAGAGAGAGGGGGACGGGGCTTAGGAGGGGCCAGAGAGTGTGGGGGGCCCCGGGGTGGGGGCGTCAGGACCGGACACAGGACCCGTGTCTGTGGACCCTGTCCTGCCCTGTGTCCCCCCGTGTCCCCCCGTGTCCCCCCCGTGTCCCCCCGTGTCCCGCACTGACCCAGGGCGGTGACCAGGTGTTGCAGGTCGGGGGGCCGCCCCTCCCCTGTCCCCCCGTGTCCCCCCGTGTCCCCCCTGTCCCCCCGTGTCCCACACTGACCCAGGGCGGTGACCAGGTGCCGCAGGTCGGGGGGGCTGCCCCCTCCCCTGTCCCCCCGTGTCCCCCCCGTGTCCCCCGTGTCACACTGACCCAGGGCGGTGACCAGGTGCCGCAGGTCGGGGGGGCCGCCCCCCTGCAGGCACTCGAGCGCCTCCAGCACCTCGAGCGCGTTGCCCACGTTGCGGCCCAGCGGCTGCTCCATGCGGGTCAGCAGCGCCGCGGTGCGGGTGCCCAGCTGCGCGCCCACCTCCACCTGCGGGGACAGCGGGGACAGCCCCAGGGACGGGGATGGACAGGGACAACAGGCGGGGACAGCCCCAGGGACAGGGATGGACAGGGACAGGGACAGCGGCAGGGACAGGGACAGCGGGCAGGGACAGGGACAGCCCCAGGGACAGGGATGGACAGGGACAGGGACAGCGGCAGGGACAGGGATGGACAGGGACAACAGGCGGGGACAGCCCGCAGGGACAGGGACAGCCCCAGGGACAGGGGTGGACAGGGACAGGGACAGCGGCAGGGACAGGGACAGCCCGCAGGGACAGGGATGGACAGGGACAGGGACAGCGGGCAGGGACAGGGACAGCCCGCAGGGACGGGGATGGCCAGGTGGAGTCAGCCCGCAGGGACAGGAACAGCCCGCAGGGACAGAGGTCAGGGATGGGGACACGTGGGGACAGGGACAGAGATAGGGGACAAACAGGGACAGGGACAGCGGGCAGGGACAGGAGCAGGGACAGCGGGAATGGCCCGGGACAGCGGGCAGGGAGAGAGGGCAGCGACAGGGACAGTGGGAGGGGACAGCGGGCAGGGAGAGTGGACAAGGACAGAGACAGCGGGCAGGGATAGGGATGGACAGGGACAGGGACAACAGGCGGGGAGAGTGGGCAGGGAGAGACAGGGCAGGGATAGGGGACAAGCGGGGACAGAGACAGGAGCAGGGACAGGAGCAGGGACAGGAGCAGGGACAGGCAGGGACAGGCAGGGACAGGAGCAGGGACAGGCAGGGACAGTGGGAAGGAGAACAGACAGGGACAAGGGACAGCAGGCAGGGACGAGACACGAGGGGACACGGACAACCAGGGGCAGGGTCAGGGACAGGAGCAAGGACAGGGACAGGAGCAGGGACAGCGGGAATGGCCCGGGACAGCAGGCAGAGAGGACAGGGACAGTGGGAGGGGGCTGCAGGCCGGGCAGGGGTCCCGGGGGTCCCCAAGGTCTCACCAGGCTCCGCGCCAGCTCCCGCGCGCTCTCCTGGGTGGGGTACAGAGCTGCCTCCCCGAACTTCACATCGAGCACCAGCGCCGAGAGCCGCTCCGCCGCCTTCTTGCTGAGGATGGAGGCTGGGCCGGGCGGGGCGGTCACCGGGCGCCCCTCCCCGCGCCCCGCGTGTCCCCGCGGCCCGTGCCCGTACCGGTGATGAGGGGCAGGCTGTCCACGGTGGCCGTGACGTCGCGCAGCCCGTAGAGCACCCGGTCGGCGGGCACCAGCTCCGCGCTCTGCCCCACGATGCAGCAGCCCACCCGCGCCAGGATGTGCTGCATCTGCGGCACGGTGTGTGTCCCGTGGGACCCCACGGGCACCGCAGCGGCACCCACGGGCACCGCATGGGCACCCACGGACACCCACACAACCCACGGACACCGCAGCGGCACCCACGGACACCACAGCGGCACCCACGGTCACCCACGGGCACCCCACGGACACCGCATGGGCACCCACGGACACCCACACAACCCACGGGCACCCCCGGGCACTCCCCATCTCCTGCACCCTTTTGGGACCCTGTGAGAACCCACAACCCATTGGCACCTGCACCCCATCAGTACCCCATGGCATCCACCCCCTCTTCGGACCCCATGGACACCCCACTGGCACCCCACGGGTGCCCCAGTGAGACCCCCTCATCACCCCACAGTGACCCCCCAGCCCTCGGTGCCCCCGAGCCCGGTTCCTGCAGGGTGTGGGGGTGCCCGTGGTGTCCCCGTCCCTCACCCGCCACCCCCCGTCCGTCACCTCCTCGGGGCTCTGGGACACGCGGAACCCGGGAATGGCCTCCAGCTTGTCCAGGGTGCCCCCGGTGTGGCCCAGCCCGCGCCCGCTGATCATGGGCACCTGGGGAGGGGCACGGGTGGGCGCAGGGGCTCGGGGACCCCCCGTCCCCGCCCCATCCCCGCGTCCCCCTCACCTTGCAGCCGCAGGCGGCCAGCGCGGGGGCCAGGGCCAGGCTGACCTTGTCCCCAACGCCCCCGGTTGAGTGCTTGTCCACCACCAGCCCGTGCCAGGCGGGCGGCCAGGCCAGCGTCCGGCCAGAGCTGGCCATGGCCTGGGTCAGGGCCAGGGTCTCACCCGCGTCCATGCCCCGCAGCCGGATGGCCATCAGCATGGCCCCTGCGGTGACACGCATGTCACCTCCCCTGTCCCCAACCTGACCGTGCCCCGCAGCCAGATGCCATCTGCGAGGCACCCGGGGGCACGCGGGGCCACCTCAGTGCCCTCCCCGGGACCCCCACCCATCCACGTGCCCTGGACCCTCTGCCACGCTCTGGGGTCCCCCTCTCCCCCCCAGCCGTGTCCCCTGCTCGTGACCCCCTGCCATGTCCTGGAGTCCCTCTCTTGTCCTCCCAGGGTGGTCCCCAGCCGTGTCCCCTGCCCAGGACACCCTGACACGTCCCGGGGTTTCCCCTGCTGTCCCTCCCACTGCTGAGACCCCCCTGCCCCGGTGCCCCCGGTGCCCCCTGTGCCCGTGTCCCTCCCCTGGCCGTGTCCCCCGGCCCTGCCCGCGTCCCCGGCCGTGCCGCCCCTCACGCTCCCTGCGCTGCCCTCGGGCCCGGGGTGTCCCCGCGTCCCTCCCGCCCGCACCGATCTGTCCCTGCTGCGCCGTGCCCTCGGTGACGCCGCGCACGAAGCTCCGGATCTCGGCGTCCTCCAGCCGCTCCCCGTCCCGCTTCTTGCGGATCAGGGTCGGGAGAGGGGGCGGGGGCTCCATCCCTGTCCCGGACAGCTGGCACCGCGCTTTGGGCCGGCCGGCACCGCGGTGTGGCAGCGGTCACACCCCGAGGTGGCACCAATGGCACCCGAGCCCGCCCGGCCGCGCCCCGGTTGCCCGGAGCCGCCACCCCGAGCCCGCACGGCCGCGCCCGGATCCCGGACGGCCGCGCCCGGATCCCGCACGGCCGCGCCTCCCCGGCGCTGCCGGGACCTGCCCGTGCCTGCCTGGCCCCGTGCCCGCCTGGCCCCGTGACCGGTGCCCGCTGCCCGCGGGTGGCGAGGCCGCTCCGGCCGCGGACTTTGAGCCCGGGGCAACGAGCGGGGCACGGGAGAGGCGGCGGCGGGGGTGGCACGGGGGGTGACACGGGGGGTGACACGAGGGGTGGCCCGCGGGTCCCTCATTGGCCCCGGACACTCGCAGGTGGGGCCGTGCCGGGGATCCCCCACGGCACAGAGCCCGCAGAGCCCTCAAGGCGCGGCGCTGAGGGATGTCCCCTCCCTGCCCGGTGTCCCCAGAGCCCCCACGCCCCGAGGTCCCGGGCAGGATGGGATGGGACTGGAGCAGGGCGGGGGCTGCTAGCACATCCCTCACCCCTGGCACGTCCCACCCCCCCACGGGGTCCCTCTCCGTGGCCTTGCCAGGATCTCCCTGGGGATGGGCAAAGTGCGGCTTTAGGGGAGCCCCCGGCCCCCCGTGCGACGCAGCGGGACAGGAGAGTGAGCGAGTGCTGCTGGAGCTCGTGTTCACACAGGCTGACAGTGTCACCCAGGAGAGCGAGCGGGTGCTGCTGCAGTTCGTGTTTGCCACAGGCTGGCGGTGTCACCCACGTCCCCGCTCCCCTACAGGCGCGAGTCCATCATGGGCACCACGCTCTCCGAGTGGCGCACGCCGAAGGTCTGTCCTTGTTTCTGGTCCTGCGGGAGGACAGAGGCGCTGTGAGGGTCAGGGGCTGTGGGTCCCCGTCCCCCCGGCTCCCTGTCCCCGTCCCCGCTCACCGGTTTGGGGTAGTAGTCGCTGGGGCTGGGCGTGTTGGAGGTCGGGGGCGAGCGGGTCCGCCCCACTATGGTGCAGCGGGGCGCCCGCGCCATGTACAAGTTGGGGTCCACGGTGCCGTAGTTGTTGGGTCCTGGGGTCTGCGGGCAGAGGGGCGGGTGCTGTCACCCCTGGATGCCCCACACCCTCGGCACCCGAGCCCCTGCACCCCACATTCTTGGCGCCCCAGCCCCCTGGAGTGGTGGCACTGCAGACTCCTTGGTGCCCCAACCCCACGGCCCCCGGCACCCCACACTCCTGGCACCCCAGATCCAGACCCCCGGCACCCCCGGTCCCTTTGCACCTGACCCCCAAGCCCCCCTGCCCCCAGCCCCCACCTGTTTATTGTCCTCGAAGATGCTGGGGCCTCGCCCTGTCATGATGCACTGCGGGGTCGATGCCTTGTTCACCAGGCGGGGCCCCGCCACGGGGGGCAGCTGGTAGGTGGCAGGGCCTGGGGGGGGCACACGGCTCAGGGGGACACGGGGCTTCCCCTTCCCGCGGTGGGGAGGAACGGCTGAGTCCCGGTGGGTCAGAGCAGCCCGGGGGTGTTGGGGAGCCCGGTCTGGCCAGGGGGATGATGGGGGTCCCAGCCCGGGGAGGAGATGGGGGTCCCATCCCCAGGGGGATGATGGGGTCCCAGCCCCAGGGAGATGGCGGGATCTCAGCCCGGGGGGGTGTTGGGGGTCCCATCCCCAGGGAGATGGCGGGGTCCCAGCCCCGGGGGGGTGTTGGGGGTCCCAGCCCCAGGGAGATGGCGGGGTCCCAGCCCCGGGGGACCCCTGTCTCTCTCACCTGGCGTCTGCTGGAGTCTGTCCGGGCGGGCGCGGGACCTCACGGAGCAGGCGGGGGCCGAGGGCAGGGTCACCCTGGTGGCCTGCTCGGGGGAATAATACGCTGCGAGGGCGAGCGGGGTGAGCGCGGCGGGCCGCGGTCCCTGCCGGCCGCGGGGCTGCGGGCCCGCACTCACCTGGCCCAGGTGTGTTGCTGGCGCGGCGCTCGCGGGGCCGGCCGCCCATGGTGAAGGCGGGCCCGCGGTCCGGGCCGCGGGCCGTGAAGCCGGCGGGCACCAGGTACTGCGGGCCGGGCGAGCGCGGCTCCTCGGGGCCCCCCAGCCTCATCCCGAAGCTGTAGGCGGGGGCGCGGCGGCCGGAGGGGTCGCGCCGGTCTTGGCCTGGGGGCGGGCAGGGGCTCGGTGGGACTCGGCGCCCCCGGCCCGCGTCCCCGGCCGGCCCCGCCGCCCCGCACTCACCGATGCTGCCGGGGATCCGGTACTTGGGCCCGGGGCTGCGGTACCCGGCCGAGGTGGGCCCCCGGGGCCGGTGCGGTCTCCAGGGGCCCACCCAGAGGTCGTGTGACATGGGGGGCTCTGCTGGCGGCGCCCCGGCCTCGGGCTCGGCCCCCCGGCCGGTGGTCGCGGCGGGGCGCGGGGGGGCTCCCGGGGCCGCTGCCCGCGGCGAGCGGGGCGGCAGCAGCGGCGCCGGCATGCGGGGGGGTGGCCCTGTTGGTGGCAGCGGCGCCCTGGTGACAAGTGACTCCGCGGGGCCGCGGGAGCCGGCGGCGGCGGCCTGGTGGCCGCGGTGTCACAATGGCCGCGGGGTTCCAGCGCTTTGTGCCACCCCCACCCCCCCGAGCGCTCAGCACCCCGGGGTGACAGCAGTGACAGCGCCGGGAGCCCCGTGGGTGCACCCCGGCACCCCGTGGGTACATCCCGATGGGTACAGCTCAAAAATACCCCCGTGGGTGCACCCCGGCACCCCGTGGGTACCTCCCATGGGTACAGCCCATGGATGCACCCCAAAAATATACCCGTGGATACATCCCAATAGATATACCCCAAAAATCCACCCCATGGATTGACCCCTGGCGCCCCATGGGTACATTCTGATGGGTACATCCCACAAATACACCCCATGGATGCAGCCCTGGCACCCCATGGACGCGCCCCTCGGACCCCATATCTGACCCCCCCAAACCCCGTGGGGAGGACAGGAGGGACACGGGGACCCAGGAGCACAAGGACAGAGGGACAGGAGGGGACACGGGGACAGTGGGGGACAGGGGAATGTGGAGACTTGGATATGAGTGACATGCGGGGGACATGGGGACATTTGGGGGGACACGGGAAGAGCACGGGGACACGGGGAGAGGGTGAAGGGGTGACAGGGGATATGGGGACAGGGGGGACACAGGGGGACAGGGGACACGAGGACGTGGGGGGACAGGAACACAGAGTGGCTGAGATGCTAGGGGCTGCCTTGGGGACACCCCTTCCCTTGGGGACACCCCTGTCCTGGGGACACCCCTGTCCTGGGGACACCCCTTCCCTTGGGGACACCCCTGTCCTGGGGACACCCCGGCCGTGCCCCCCGGGAGCTCGGGGGTCACACGGGCTGAGGTCCCCGTCCCCTGCGGTGTCACCCGTGGGGCACAGACACAGCCAAGGGACACGGGGGGGTCCCGGTGCTTCGGTCACTTTATTGGGGGTCTCGGTGCAGGGGGGGCTGGGTGTGCGGGGTCCGGGGGTGCAGCGGGGGGCTGGGGGCGGAAATTGGGGTGCGGGACTGGGGTGTGGGGCCCTGGGTGTGGGGAGGAGGGGCAGGGGCAGGGTTTGGGGTTGGGGACAGGGTTTGGGGTGGGGGGCAGAGTTTGGGGTTGGGGACAGAGGTCCAGAGGTTGTGGGGGCTGGAGGTGGGATTTGGGGGGCTGGATCTGGGGGCTTGGGCAGGACACAGGGTTGGGGGACAGAGTGTGGGGCAGGGATGTGGGATTTGGGGAGCAAGATGGGGGGCAGGACTGGAAATAGGGTTTGGGATCTGGGATGGGGGTTTGGGGGACAGGAGGTGGAATTGGGGGGTGGGATTTGGGGTCAGCACAGCAGGAGCAGGTTGGCAGCAGGGATTGGGGTCTGGGGCTGGGTTTGGGGACAGGATGCGGGGTGGGGGTCACGCCCCAGGCTCGGGGGGCTGCACAGGGACTGGGGGCAGCAGTGGGGGCCACGGGCCCCCCCAGGCCCCCCGGCCCCCCTAGGGTTCGTATTTGCAGACGAAGGGTTTGCGCTCGCCGCACGCCTCGCCCTCCCAGGCCATGAACCCTGCGGGGACACCACAGGGGACACGTGGGACACTGCCAGCCCCAGGGCCCCCGGGCACCCCCTGACCCTCCCTGACCCCCCTGTCCCTCCCTGACACCCCCTGGCACCCCCTGCCCCCCAACCCTTGTGTCCCCCCCCAGCTGTGTCCTCCAGCGTGGCACGGGGCTGTCCCCAGGCCATTGTCCCCAGGCCATTGTCCCCAGGCCGCTGTCCCCAGGCCGCTGTCCCCAGGCTTTGTCCCCAGGCTGGCACCCGTGCCCCCTGACCTGCCGAGTCCTCCAGGGCGATGCAGGGATGTCCCCTGGGGCCATCGTCCCCCTCCCAGGCCCCGTAGTGGCGCGGGGACCCGTCAGCCCAGAGCCAGCCCTGGCGCTGTGACAGGAGAGGGACACGGCTGAGACGGGGACGGGACAGGGACACAGGGGAACAGGGACACAGGGGAAAGGGGGACAGGGACACACAGGTACACAGGTGAGACAGGACACGGGGGCACAGGGGGCAGGGGACAAAGGGACACAAGGTGAGACAAGGGACAAGGGACAGGGGACAGGGGGACGGGGCTCAGAGGGCACAGGGGGACAAGGACACACAGGTGAGACAGGGGCACAGGGGGACAGGGGATGGGGACACAGGGACACAAGGTGAGACAAGGGACAGGGGCACGGGGGACAGGGGGACGGGGACAAAGACACACAGGTGAGACAGGGGCACAGGGGACAGGTACCCACGGGTAACAGACAGGGGGACAGGGAGCACAGGGACACAGGTGAGACAGGGACACACAGGGGGACAGGGACACCCGGGTATCAGACAGGGGGACAGGGACACACAGGTGAGGCAGGGACACACGTGGGGACAGGGACACACGGGTGGCAGCCAGGCAGCGCTGCAGGGACAGCTCAGGACAGCGGGACAGGACACGGAGGTGTGGCAGGGCGGGGTCAGGACAGGTGGGGACACAGGGGACAGGGAGCGCTGCAGGCAGGGGACACCGGGGCGGGACACCGGGGCGGGACACGGGGATGGGACACATGGGGGACACAGGATGGGACACGGGGGTGGGACAGAGGGTGGCACACAGGGATGGGACACAGGGAGGACCCAGGGGGGACACAGGGGGGACACGGGGTGTGACACGGGGTGTGGCACACAGGCACAGACAGGCACGGCTCGCTCCGGCCACGCACCCGCCGGTGCAGCCCGATCCAGACGCCGTCCTCCTTGTCCCTGTCCCTGTCCTTGTCGCCCTCCTCGTCGTCCTCTCCCCGCCGCGGGCGCCGCGCGAGGAAGGCGGCGAGCGCCCGGTGCTCCTCGGGGCTGTGCAGCGACGCCAGGTGCCCCCCGCGGGTGGCCTGGCACCACGCCTGGGGACAGCGCCACGTCCGGGGGGGTCCTGGGGGTCTGGGGGACCCCCGGAACCCCCCGCTCCCCCCGGCACCCACCTCAGCCCTCCTCCAGCTCAGCTGCTGCCCGAAGTAGCCGTAGCAGTGTCCCTGGAAGGACAGCCACCCCCGGGGACAGCGGGTGGCCTCGGCCCCTGGGGGGACAGCGGTGTCACCGTGACCCCCAACCCCAGCTGGGGCCCGGCGGGGGGGGTTTGGGGGGTCAGGGCACCTCCGGCCCTGTCTGGGGGCTGAGGCGGGGGGGTGGGGGGCAGAGGGTGGGCACAGGGCATTTTGGGGTCTCAGGGTGTGGGTGGGGGATCCGTGTGAAATGCGGGGGTCTCGGGGTGCAGTCTGGAGGATTGGGGGCAGTGGGGGTGTCTCAGGGTGTGGGCAGGGGGGTCTCGGGGTGCATTTTGGGGTCTCAGGGCGCAGTTTGGGGTCTCAGGGCAGAGTTTGGGATCTCAGGGCGCATTTTTAGGTCTCAGGGCGCAGTTTGGGGGATCAGAGTGGAGTTTGGGGGATCAGGGTGTGGACAGGGGGGTCTCGAGGTACAGGGGGGGATCTCAGGGCGCAGTTTGGGGGTCTCACCCGGCAGTCTGGGGGGCAGCAGCAGGCAGCCCAGCAGGCAGAGCCCCAGGAAGGCGGCGGGACCCATCCTCAGCCTTCGGGGAACGGGGGGGCTGCAGGGGCGGGGGGAGCGGCCGGAGCACCCCCCTGCAGCACCCAGTGCTGCCCCGGCACCCCCCCTGCAGCACCCACCCCAGGACACCCCCAGCGCCCCTAGCATCCCCACGACCCCCCAGGACCCTCCCAGCACCCCCAGGACCTCCCCCCAGGACCCCCCCAGCGCCCTCAACACCCTCAAGATCCCCCCCAATACCCCCAGCACCTCCCCCCAGGACCCGCAGAGCCCCCCCAGCACCCCCAGCCCGGCACCTCGCAGCTCGGCACGGCCCCGGCTGAGCGGCCCCGGGACACCCCGAGCCCTTTATGGGCCCGCGGGGGCGGGGGGGCCGGGCCGGGAGCACCCGCCCGTGGCGGGACTGGCACCGCATCAAAGGGGCCGGTGACGCGGGCACCCCCGAGCACCCCCGGGCACCCCCCAGGCACCCCTGAGCACCCCCGGGCACCCCCTGAGCCCCCCGGGCACCCCCGAGCACCCCTCGGGCACCCCCGGACACCCCCCGGGCCCCCCGGCGCTGCCCCCGCTCTCGGGGTGCCAGGGCAGGGACCCCCGGGGTCACAGTGACAGCACCCGGGGGTCCCTGGCGGGCCCTGGGGTCCCCCCTCGGGGAATGGGGGTCACCAAGAGGCGTGGGGACACGGCTGGGACACGGGCACAGCTCCGAGTGACCCCCGGGACTGGCACGGGGCTGGGACACGGGAGGGGACAGGGACAGGGCACAGGGGCCATCCCCCACAGGAGGGGACAGGGACAGGGGACACGGGCCATCCCCCACAGGAGGGGACAGGGGACAGGGGCCATCCCCGGGGACAGGGGGGTGAAGGGGCCGGGGGGTGCCGGGCTGGGGTGCGGCCACATCAGGGATCTGATCAGGGATCGATAAGGGAGGGGGAGCGGGCGCGGCGGCGGCGGACACGGACTGAGGGACACGGACAGAGGGACACGGACCGAGGGACAGACAGAGGGACGCGGTGCCGGACACACGGACTCGCTCTCCGGGGTCCCAGCTCCCACCCAGCCCCCAGTGGTGGCCCCGGGGTCCCCGCGGCACCCGGGACAGTCCCGTGCCAGCTCCGAGGGGGGACACGGCCCCAGCGAGGGGACAGCGGGCACCCGGTGTGGGGTGGGCAGGGCTGTCACCCCGATGTGGGGTCTGGATCATGATGTCACCCCGATGTGGGGTCGGGGAGGGGACTGTCACCCCGATGTGGGGGGGGTCATGGATGTCACCCCGATATGGGGTGAGGATGGGGGCTGTCACCCCGATGTGGGGTCGGGGCTGTCACCCCGATTTGGGGTGGGGGCGCAGGACCAGCCTGGTGCCGGGGTGACAGTGGCCCCGGGGGGAGGGGGGGGGCTGCCCGCGGGGTCTCTGTCCCTGTCGCTGTCGCTGTCCCAGGCCTGGACCCTGTCCCAGGAGGGTCTTTGTCCCTGTTCCCCGTCTGTCCCCTCTCCCGGGTGATCTCTGTCCCTGTCCCCGCTTCGCCGGGGGATGTCCCCTGTCCCTGTGCCCTCTCTGTCCCCTCTGACGGGTGGCCTCTGGTGCCCTGGCCCCTCTCCCGGGGGTGTCCCCTGTCCCCTGTCCCCTATCTCGATCCCCTTGCCCGGCCTGGCCCCTTGCCCGGGGTGTCCCCTGTCCTGTGTCCTGTCCCGGGGTGTCCCCTGTCCCTGGTCCCTGTCCCCTGTCCCTGTCCCCTCTCCCGGCCTGGCCCCGGTCCCTGTCCCCTGTCCCGGTCCCCGTGCCCGGCCTGGCCCCTCGCCCGCCGCTGGCTCCGGGCTGGCGGCGCCGGGCGGCTGCGGGCGGCGGCGGCGGGGAGGGGACGGTGCCAGCGCGGTGCCAGCGCGGTGCCACCCGGGGCGCGGCGACCCCCGGGCCGGACACGGCCCAAGGGCTCTGCGCAGGGCCCGCCCGTGCCGCCGTGCCCCGCTGCGCACCCCCGTCATGGCACGGGCTGGGCACGGGACTGGCACCGAGACATGGCACGGGCACCGGGAAAGGGACTGGCACGGAGCGCCGGGACGGGGACAGGCACGGGGACTGGCACGGAGAAACGGGACGGGGACTGGAACGGGGACTGGTATGGGTACGGGGACAGGCTCGGAGAAACGGGATAGGCACAGGACTGGCACGGAAACACGGGACGGGGACAGATCACCGGGAAAGGGACAGGCCCGGGGATGGGCACGGGGATGGGCACGGGGATGGGCACGGGGATGGGCACGGGGATGGGCACGGGGATGGGGATGGGAGCAGATCACCGGGATGGGGACCGACCCGGGTATGGGTATGGAATGGGCACGGATGACTGGGATGGGCATGGGCACGGGATGGGCACGGATCACCGGGATGGGGGTGGGCACGGACCACCGGGATGGGCACGGGTCACCGGAATGGGCACGGATCACCGGGATGGGGCTGGTACGGGTCTGGGGATGGGCACGGACCACCGGCATGGGCACGGGTCACTGGGATGGGCACGGATCACCGGGATGGGGCTGGCACGGGTCACTGGGATGGGGCTGGGCACGGACCAGCCGGGTCACCGCCCCAGGCACGGCCCTTTTGATGCCTTCACCGGCCCCCGCCGGTGCCCACCGTGCCCCCCCGAGGACCCCCCGTGGATCCAGCCCTGGCACCCCGTGGATCCACCCCCGGCACCCCGCGGATCCAGCCCTGGCCCCCCCTGACCGCCGGGGGTCCCACCCCGAGGCACAGCGGGGTCACACCGAGAGCCTTTATTGGGAGCAGGGCCAGGGCCGCGCCCCCCCGGCCCCCCAGAGCGCGGGGGTCCCGCGGCCCCCCCGGGTCACTTCCCGGCGGGGGGGGGCTTGTCGAAGAGCGCCGCGATGTCCAGCATGGCCTGGCGGATGTTGCGGCCGAAGCGCTGCGAGTCCTGCGGGCAGCGCCGCTCAGAGCCCGCCCGGACCCCCCCGGGGGGCAGCGCAGTGCCCAAAGTGAGACCCCAACCCTCCCCGTGCCCACCCCGGGGCGCCCTCGGAGCTGTGGGACCCCCAGCATGGCCCGCACCCCACTGGGGGGGCTGGGATGGGGTGGGGGTCCCACAGGAGGTGGGGGTCCCACAGGAGGGGGGGGCAGGATGCAGCAGGGTCACGGGCTGTCCCAGACCCACAGGTGACCCCTCAGGTGACCCCAGGGACAGCGAGTGCAGCTCTGGGACCCCCCCCTCCCCACCCCCCCGTGCCCCCCTCACCGTCTCGGGGCTGGAGAACTTGCTGGACACGTGGAAGGTGATGAGGTTCTCCCCGGCGATGATGTAGGACACCCCATAACCATCGTCTGCCACCTGCGGGGGGGGCACAGGGGCCATGGGGCACCGGGGGGGCACCTGGGACCCCCCGGGGCACCCCCCCGGGGCACCCACCCGGGTGTGGGGCTGGGCTGAAGCCACCCAGGTCACCCATGTGGGGCTGGGGGCTCCGGTGTGGGGCACCCCCTGCCCAAACCCACGGACCCCACAGCCAGCCCCGCACCCGCTGCCCCCTCCCGGTGCCCCCCGTGCCCTCCCGGTGCCCCGGAGCTCACGGGGCCGAAGCCGCCGCCGCTGGAGACGTGGTCGGGGAATTTCTCGAAGTCGAACATCTTGAGCTGCTGCTGCGGGGTCTGGCTGGTGGAGAGGCGCCAGGGCTCCGCCAGCACCTGTGGGGACACTCGCTGCACCCCGGGTACCCCGGGGAGCCCAGGGAACCCCGGGAACCCCGGGAACCCCACTGTGCTCCATGGCATCCCGGGAACCCCAGGGAACCCCACTGTGCCCCACTGCCCCCCAGCCCCCAGAGCGGGACTGCACGTGCGGTGACACCAGGGTGGGTGGCAGTGTCCCCGCTGTGCCCTCCCGTGCCCCTCCCAGTGCCACTCTGTGTCCCTTGCCCGTGTCCCACAGTGGTTCTGTGTGCTCCCCCCGTGTCCCCCCCCGTGTCCCCCCGTCTCCCTCAGTGTCCCCTGTGCTGCTTCCCCCGTGTCCCCGCCATGTCCCCCGTATCCCCTCGTGTCCCCTTCCCGTGTCCCCGTCCCGTGTCCCTGTCCCTATCCCGTGTCCCTATCCCGTGTCCCTGTCCAGTGTCCCCATCCTTGTCCCGTGTCCCTGTCCTGTGTCCCGTGTCCCTGTCCCGTGCCCCTGTCCCTGTCCCGTGTCCCTGTCCCTGTCCCGTGTCCCCATCCCTGTCCCCATCCCTGTCCCCGTGTCCCGGCCCCGGTCCCCGCGCTGACCTTGGCCAGGAAGGGGCTCTGCATGCCGAGGTACCGCGACATCAGGTACAGGCAGAAGAGGTGGCGGTCGATGCCCGAGCCGGTCATGGCGAGCCGGTAGAGCTGCTGGTGCTTCTCGGCCGCCACCCGGAACAGCTGCTGCCGCTCCGAGCGCTGGGGGAACCCCGAAATCACCGACACCCCAAATTACTGACACCCCAAACTGACACCCTGAACCTGCACCCCAAACTGAGCCCAAACCTGCACCCCAAACTGAGCCCAAACCTGAACCCCAAACTGAGCCCAAACCTGAACCACAAACTGAGCCCTGTCACAGCCCCCAGATCTGCACCTTGAACAGCTGCTGCCGCTCCGAGCGCTGGGGGAACCCCGAAATTACAGATACCCCGAAATCACCGACACCCCAAACTGACACCCTGAGCCTGCATCCCAAACCTGAACCCCAAACTGAGCCCCGGCACAGCCCCCAGATCTGCACCTTGAACAGCCACTGCCACTCTGAGCACTGGGGGATCAGGGGGGCTGGACTCCAAACTGGACCCCAACACACCCCCAAACCTGCACCCCAAACCTGCACCCCCAGTCTGCACCTGGAACAGTCGATGCTGCCCCTCTGCACCCCAGTCTGTACACCAAATCTGCACCCCAAATCTGCACCCTGAACCGACACCCCAAACCTGCACCCCAAACCTGAACCCTGACACAGCCCCCAGATCTGTACCTTGAACAGACACTGCCCCTCTAAGTGCTGGGGGGTCGGGGTGGCTGAACCCCAATCTGCACCCCCACACACCCCCAAACCTGCACCCCAAATGGAAACCCGAACCGACACCCCCAGTCTGCACCTGGAACAGTCGCTGCTGCCCCTCTGCACTCTGGGGAGGGGTTGGGGGCTGAACCCCACACTGCACCCCAACCTGCACCCCAAAACTGTACCTCAAATCTGCACCCCAAACCTGCACCCTGACCCAGCCCCCACATCTGCACCTTGAACAGGCACTGCCCCTCTAAGTGCTGGGGGGTCGGGGGGGCTGCACCCCAACCTGCACCCCAAAGAGGCCCCCCAGCACCCCGTGAGGGACGAGGACCCCCCCCGAGGGACGGGGGCCCCCCCGAACGGCCGGATTCCCGTGCCGTGGCACTCACGCTGCGCCGGCTGTCGGCCATGCTGCGCACGAAGGCCGTGGACTCGGCCGTGCACGAGCGCACGGTCTCGGTGCGGCCCTCGCGGAAACAGCCGCGTCATGGACGCCTCGTAGGTCAGGCAGAAGGAGCCCTTGTCCTGCGGGGTGGGGAATTGGGGGACACGGCATGGGCACGGCTGGTCCCGCTGGTCACAGCCACCCCCGCCCTGGCCACGGCCGCGCCCCGGGCCGGGGTCACATCCCATCCCCTCCCGGGCCCTGTGCCACCCCATCCCCACCCCACCCCACCCCACCCCACCCCAATCCCACCACAATCCCATCCCACCCCATCCCATGCCAAGGATCCTGCCCCATAGATCCCACCCTCTCCCACTCCCATTATCCATTACCCCCACCCCATGGATCCCACCCCATGAATCCTGCTCCGTTCCCATTCCCATTATCCCATTATCACACCCTGTTCCCATTCCCATTATCCCATCCCACCCCTTGGATCCCACCCCCATGGATCCCATTCTCATTATCCCATCCCACCCCAAAGATCCCATCCTGTTCCCATTCCCATTATCCCAACCTGTTTCCATTATCTCATTATCCCACCCCATGGATCCCATTCCCACTATCCCACCCCCGCCTTGTGGTTCCCATTCCCATTATCCCACCCCATGGATCCCATTCTCATTATTCCATCCTACCCCAAGGATCCTGTCCTGTTCCCATTCCCATTATCCCACCCTGTTCTCATTCCTGTTATCCCATTATCCCACCCCATGGATCCCATTATCCCGTTATCCCATTCCCATTCCCGGCTCACGCAGAGGTTTGCCAGCTGCAGGGCGATCCCATCCCATTCCCGTTATCCCATTATCCCATTCCCATTCCCGGCTCACGCGGAAGTGTGCCAGCTGCAGGGCGATCCCATCCCATTCCCATTATCCCGTTATCCCATTATCCCATTCCCGTTATCCCGTCCCGGCTCACGCGGAAGCGTGCCAGCTGCAGGGCGATCCCATCCCACGGATCCCATTCCCATGGATCCCATTCCCCGTTATCCCATTCCCATTATCCCGTTTATCCCATTCCCATGCCGGCTCACGCGGAAGTGTGGCCAGCTGCAGGGCGATCTGGATGAAGGCGTCGGGGGCTGGTGCGGCAGCGCTTGATGAGCCCCTTGCCGAAGGTGGAGAACTGGAAGCAGCAGAAGTCCACGTCCTCGGCCAGCGCCCGCGCCACGCGCAGCGACGCCTCGATGGCCACCACGCCCTGGGGATGGGACACGGCATGGCATGGCACGGCATGGCACCCCCACCTGAACCACACCGTGCCATGCACAGCGACGCCTCGATGGGCCGCCACGCCCCTGGGGACGGGACACGGCACGGCATGGCACGGCACCCCACCTGAACCCACACCGTGCCACGCGCAGCGACGCCTCGATGGCCGCCACGCCCTGGGGGACACGGCACGGTATGGCATGGCACGGCACGGCACCCCACCTGAACCCCACACCGTGCCATGCACAGTGACGCCTCGATGGCCGCCACGCCCTGGGGATGGGGACACGGCACGGCACGGCACGGCATTCACCTGTGCCCTCACCCTCACCTGTAGCTGTCCGCCCCTGTCCCCTCCCTGTCTCCCTGTCCCCCTCCTGTCCCCCCCCCGTCCCCTCCCCTGTCCCCCCCCGTCCCCTGTCGCCCCACCTCGGGAGGGATGTCCCACTGCAGGCGCTGGGGGGGGGCCAGCTGCCGCCGGGGGGTCCCCCTTGCAGTGGCCCCCCCCTCGGTGTAGCCCAGCTGGAACTTGTCCGTGGCCAGCATGAACTGGGGGGGCAGGGGGGGGCACAGTTGGGGAGGGGGCAACGACCCCCGGAACCCCAAAAACCCCCGGAAACCCCAATGCCCCCTGCCCCCCCAAAACCCCGGCCCCCCAAAAACCCCCGGAACCCCAATGCCCCTGCCCCCCAAAAACCCCCGGCCCCCAAAACCCCCGGCACCCCAAAACCCCCGGCAACCCCAGTTCCATGACCCCCAGAGCCCCAATTCCACGCTCCGCCCCAGACCCCACATCCCCAGGACCCTCAACCCCCCCAATCCGTGACCGCCCCCCACCCCAAATTCCCAAGACCCCTGATCTCCCCATTCTGCGGCCCCCAGACCCCCCAATTCCATGGCCCCCCCCACACCCCAAAGCCCCAAAGCCCCCGACCCCCCCAATTCCATGGCCCCCCCGACCCTTGCTCTCCCCCAGTCCCCAAATCCCCCAATCCCCCCTGACCCCCCCAAAACCTCCCATCACCCCAGCCCCCTGAGCCCCCCAAATCCAAACCTCCAGGTCCCCCCCCAAAGCCCCCCGACCCTCACCCCACACCCCCAGGCAGAACCCACACACCTTCCCCCCCCCCCAAACCACCCGAATCCCACCCAAACCCCCCCAAACCCCCCAAATCCCCCCCGAATCGCCCCCAAACCCCCCAAATCCCCCCCCAAACCCCTCGGGGCACCCCACGGGGGTCCCCAGCCGAGGGTCTCCATCTGGGGGTCCCCTCCCAGCCGCACTGGGGGGGGGGGGGTTTTCCCGTGCCGGGGGTGCCGCGGTGGGGGGTGTCCCCAGCCCGGGGGGGGGTGGTCCCCCGTCCGGGGGTGTCCCCAGGGGGGGTCCCGGTGCCCCCGGTACCTCCCAGAGGTGCCCCCACGATGGGGGGCGTCGGCCCACGAGTGCTCGGCGTTGGCCCCGACCTTGCCGTTCTTGTAGACCACCAGCGTGAAGGACTTGTCGAACCAGCTGGGGGGGCACGGGCCCGTTTGGGGGGGGGGATTGGGGGGGGTTTGGGGGCGATTCGGGGGATTTGGGAGCGATTCGGGGAGGATTCCGGGGGTTTGGGGGGTAATTCGGGGGGGATTTTGGGGGGGATTCGGGGGGTTTTGGGGGGCGATTTGGGGCGGATTTGGGGGGATTTTGGGGGGGGTTTTGGGGGCGATTCGGGGGGAGAATTCAGGGGGTTTGGGGGGGTATTCGGGGGGATTCGGGGGGCTTAGGGGGGGATTTTGGGGGGGATTCCGGGGGATTTGGGGGGAGTTTTGGGGGCGATTCGGGGGGTTTGGGGAGATTCGGGGGAGATTTTGGGGGGGGATTCGGGGGCTTTGGGGGGCACCGGGGGGGCAGAGAGCGGGGGGCACTGGTGGGGGTGAGGACAGGGGGGGGGGGTTTGGGGAGGTGGCAGGGGAGGGGTGGGAGGTTTGAAGGGGGCAGGGGGGATACTTTGGGGGGGGTCCGGGAGGGTTTTGGGGTGCCGCAGGTGGTGGGAGCAGCAGGGGGGGGGGTCTGCGTGGGGGGTCTGATGGTGCCGGGGTGTCTGGGAATGGGTCTGGGGTCTGGGATTGAAGCATGGGGGTGCTGGGGGGGAGGTTTTGGGGTCCCAGTAGAGTTTTGGGGTGCCCCTCGGACCCAGCAGGGTTTTGGGGTGCCCCTCGGTCCCAGCACTGCAGTAGGGACTTGGGTGAGGGGGTCTGGGGGGGCTGGGGATGATGGGGGGGGGGTTCAAAGGGACTGGAGGGGGGTCCCGGGGGTGTTTGGGGGTGGGCACCGGTCCAGAGCAGTGTCCGTGCAGCAGGGACTGGGCTGGGTGGGGGTGTGGGTTTGGGGGTACCGAGGGCAGGGTTTGGGGTACCGGGGATGTTTTTGGGGTACCGGGGATGTTTTTTGGGGTGCCCACCGGTCAGAGCAGTGTCCGTGCAGCAGGGACTGGGCTGGGGTGGGGTTTGGGGTGTCTGTGGGTACCGGGGCAGGTTTTGGGGTCCCGGGGCAGGTTTTGGGGGTCACGCACCGGTCGTAGCAGTGGCCGTGCAGCAGGGACTGAGCTGGGCTGGGTGTGGGTTTGGGGGTACCGGGGGCAGGTTTTGGGGTTACCGGGGATGTTTTTTGGGGTGCCCACCGGTTGTAGCAGCGGCCATGCAGCAGGGACTGGGGCTGGGTGGGGTTTTTGGGGTGTTTGGGGTATCTGTGGGTCCCCGGGGCAGGGTTTGGGGTCCCGGGGCAGGGTTTGGGGTCCCGGGGCAGGGTTTGGGGGTCACACACCGGTCGTAGCAGCGGCCGTGCAGCAGGGGTGGGGCTGGGGGGATGTTTGGGGTGTCTGTGGGTACCGGGGCAGGTTTTGGGGTCCCCGGGGCAGGGTTTTGGGGTCCCCGGGGCAGGTTCTTGGGGTGTTCGGGGGTCACGCACCGGTCGTAGCAGCGGCCATGCAGCAGGGGACTGGGCTGGGTGGGGTTTTTGGGGTGTTTGGGGTATCTGTGGGTGCCGGGGCAGGTTTTTGGGGTCCCGGGGCAGGTTTGGGGGTCACACACCGGTCGTAGCAGCGGGCCCGTGCAGCAGGGGACTGGGCTGGGTGGGGTTTGGGGGTACCGGGGGCAGGTTTTGGGGTACCGGGGATGTTTTTTGGGGTGCCCACCGGTCGTAGCAGCGGCCGTGCAGCAGGGACTTGGCGTACGCGTCCATGCAAGCCGGGGCCGCGCGGGCTCGTGGCCGTGCTCCTCCTCGTCCAGGGTCATGAAGAAGGCGGCGCGCTCGATGGCGTCCAGCGCCGCCTTGTTGGGGCCGCGGCTGAAGAACCGCGCCCGCGCCTCGGCCCACGGCACCCTGCGCGGGCCCGGGGGCGGCACGGGTCAGCGCGGGTCAGCACGGGTCAGCGCGGGTCAGCGCGGGTCAGCCCCGACCCCACCGCGGCCATCGAGCGCCCCCTCCGAGCCCCCCGCCCCCGTGTTCCTGTGCCGCAGTGAGGGGACAGGGATGGGGACAGGGGATGGGGGACAGGGATGGGACAGGGATGGGGACAGGGATGGGGACAGGGATGGGGACAGGGATGGGGACAGGGATGGGACAGGGATGGGGACAGGGATGGGGGACAGGGATGGGGACAGGGATGGGGACAGGGATGGGGACCACAGGGATGGGGACAGGGATGGGACAGGGATGGGGACAGGGATGGGGACAGGGATGGGACAGGGATGGGGACAGGGATGGGGACACAGGGATGGGGACAGGGATGGGGACAGGGGACAGGGGATGGGGACACAGGGATGGGGGACACAGGGATGGGGACACAGGGATGGGGACAGGGATGGGGGACAGGGGGACAGGGATGGGGACACAGGGGATGGGGGACACAGGGATGGGGGACACAGGGATGGGGACAGGGATGGGGGACAGGGGACAGGGATGGGGACACAGGGATGGGGACACAGGGATGGGGACACAGGGATGGGGACACAGGGATGGGGGACACAGGGATGGGGACAGGGTTGGGGACAGGGATGGGACAGGGATGGGGACAGGGATGGGACAGGGATGGGGACAGGGATGGGGACAGGGATGGGGACAGGGATGGGACAGGGGTGGGGACACAGGGATGGGGACAGGGATGGGGACACAGGGATGGGGACAGGGATGGGGACACAGGGATGGGGGACAGAGGGACACGGGGGGGGACACAGGGATGGGGGACACAGGGATGGGGGACAGGGCCGGGGACAGCACGCCCTGGTGGCCCGGGGTTCCCAGCGCTCCCGGTGTTTCCAGAATCCCCGGTGTGCCCATCGCTCCCCGGAGCTCCCAGTATGCCCAACATCCCCAGTATCCCCAATTATGCCCGGAGTTCCCCGGGTGCCCGGTGGTCTCCAATGCCCCCAGTTTTCCCCGTTATTCCCGTTATTC